>NC_143572.1:58111250-58261666 GCF_054136105.1 Typopeltis vanoorti
ATCGTCTGCATCGAAGGTAATGTTTTTCAAAGAAAATAAGTGTTTCGATGAATTGTGAGAAGAATTCGCTAAAAGGTACGTGCTTTTTAGGGTTTTTTTTTTATAATCAATTGTTATTCGACAAATTGTTTATTCCATGAATTATGTTTCGATTAATTATCGTTCAGTGACCTTTTTTTTTTGACGGATTTTCATGCAACCAGAACGAATGTTAGAGAAGTTTGCAACGAATTATTTCAGGAAAATAATTAATGCAAACTTTGCACACTTCAATATCAGGATATCGGTATTTATTACAGATATTTAATTTTGTAACATTTACATCTCAAGGTCATGAACCATAACTGAATGAAAATCAAATAGAAAGTATAATAATAATAATAATAATAATAATAATGATAATAATAATATTTGAGGAATGAACAGACAACAAAATTAGCAAAAATCCACGACCTTATCAATCCAATGAATCAGCTTACTTACTTCTGCGAATTATATCGTGAATATGCATTTGCAGATTATGCAAATGAAATGCATTTATTGAGCTCTTGCGGGATAACTTCTTGAAGCAACATGTGACAGAAGGAACTCGAGGTAAAAGAGTGTTCGATTTGATTGTAGTGTCAGAGGGCGTTTCAGTTAATGAGGTAACTATACTGCCTCCGATTGGTGACAGTGATCAAGTGGTACTTACTCGGGAAGTGACTAATACATTTTTGAAAATTATGGAGACAACTACCGTGTTTGAATAAAAACCTTGGTTTAATATAATTAAAATCTACATTCGACGCTTCGACCTTTATGTCAAGGTCATCGTCTGGAGCATACACACTATACACAGAAAACAAGCTACACTACAATCAAACTGGTTTGTTAAAGTTACTGACCAACCGCTACAACAGTTGTTGGCCTGACCTCTGGTGGAAAAAAAAATTATACATCAACGCTAGAGTCCTATAGTCCTATTAACAGCAATTAAGTCATTAAAAGCCAACCAAGACATAATAATAACGAAATCGGATAAATGCAATGCCACTGTCGTCCTTGACAGGTCAACATACATACTTCAGATGAATCAACTAGTAGTATTAGGCTACTAGTTGATTCAGATGAATCAACTAGTAGCCTAATCAACTAGTTATAATTTACCAGCTTATATAACAACACATATAAGCTGGTAAATGATAACCCAACAAACAGGATAAAGGATAAAACAGAGAAACTGCTCAAGTCTGTCACTTCTTGTCCACCGGACACGGTTAAAAAACTCAAACCCCACTACGCCCGCCCCCAAGAATATATGGGGTGCCGAAAATACACAAACAAAATGTGCCGCTTCGACCAATTATGGAAGGAATAGACAGCCCTAATTACCACTTAGCCAATAAATTAGCGTCAACACTCAAGAAGTTGGTAGGTCATTTCCCTCGTACATAAACAACACACAACACTTTATAAACAAAATTAAAAACATAACACTCGACAAAGACGACTTATTAGTCAGTTTCGACGTTTCTGCCCTTTTCACTAATGTCCCCATCAATGACACAATTCTCCTAATACAAAACAAATTTCCGCCCGACATTACGGCCCTCTTTGCCCACGT
This sequence comes from Typopeltis vanoorti, assembly GCF_054136105.1. Lineage (NCBI taxonomy): Eukaryota > Metazoa > Arthropoda > Arachnida > Uropygi > Thelyphonidae > Typopeltis > Typopeltis vanoorti. The sequence continues at coordinate 58,112,857 of NC_143572.1, forward strand.
ACTAGAGTCCGGTTACGTCGTGTGGCAAAACAAATTTTACCTACAAAAAAAAAAAAGGTATAGCCATGGGCTCAACACTATCCCCCCCCCCCAATCGTTAACTTCTACATGGAAACCTTTGAGCAAAGGGCTCTTGATTCCGCCACGCTAAGACCGACAGTTTGGCTTAGATACGTTGACGACGTGTTCGCTATCTGGACGCACGAGCGACAAACGCTAAACACATTCCTTAGCCACCTGAATAAACAACACGAACGCATACAATTTACCATCGCAATCGAAAATCAAAACTCGCTCCCGTTCTTAGACACACTAGTCACACGTCTTCCTTCAGCCAGTCTATCCTTCACGGTCTACCAAAAACCGACACACACGGGCCAATACATACATGCTAATTCATACCACCACCCATCACAAAAATATGGAGTCATTAACACCTTAAAAACAGAGCTACAACAATTTGCTCTAATCAGCAAGCCCTGAAACAAGAACTAAAAATCATCAGCGACACATTCATAAATAATGGCTATAACAAAAATACTATTAATAAAATACTCTATAAAACAACAACAAAAACGAATCTAGATTACAGTAAAACCATAGCCATCCCATGCATTAAAGGGTTATCAGAAAAAATCAACAGAATCGTACACCATTATAACCTCAATGCCACCTTTAAGCCACCCACTAAACTTAAACCCATATTCAACTCCTCCAAGGATCCTCTCCTCTCATTAGCACATCCTTGAGTTTATTGCATCCGCTGCACCTCTAACGTACCGTACATTGGTGAAACAGGACAGACAAGCCCTATACGTATGAAAGAACACGTAAGACACATTAAATATAACCATTATGATGAAGCAGGCCTCTTAGATCACGTGCTCAACACCTTACACCAAATCAACTGGAAAAGCACCCACTCTTTACACCGCACAAAAACCTGGTATGAAAGGAAATTTAAGGAAGCCTGCGAAATCCTAATAAACCACCCAAATATCAACAACAAAGATGGCATGAAAATTCCAAGGATCTGGATGGCACACATTCGGAATACCTAATATATAAGATACAGCATAAGTCAGGACTCTGGCCAATCTTCAGCTAGTATTAGAAACCATTCCATACCAACTGGCTGGAATGTACATGTATAATCATGATGTCAATATATTATATAGATAGATACATAGACGTTGTTGCGCCCAATGCATTTCTATAACCAACAGTTAACACTAATAATAGGACTCTAGCGTTGATGTATAATTTTTTTTTCCACCAGAGGTCAGGAATCTGGTGGAAAAAAATAGCATATGAAAATAAACTCATAAATAGCATATGAGTCAAATGGATGTGTAATCCTCTTAAGCAAGAGATTCATAAAGAACGGATGATATGTAAGGAATACCGTGTGGATGACGATGTGCCTAAGGATGACGTCATTGTGAAAATTATAAGCAGTAGGCTAGAATAATTACTCCTGTTGTACGGAAAGTAAAGTGTAAAGTGTGAATATAAACAGTGTTGGATTCTAAATGAAGAGAAATGAAAATTTTTAATACTTCTTTCAGATTCCAACATAATCCTTCATGTCAAAGGCAAGACTTACAAATATTATTTATTGTTTGTCTCTTGCTTATAGTGTGTTATTCATATAAGCCATGAATTTTGTTTATTATTATTTAATAATATAATCTTAAGTGATGTAATAGTAATAAAAAGGCTCTGTATAAAAATATTATTCTTTTAATTTACTTTATTATATAATAATATTATAAGAAGCTGTGCACGTATGTTATAGAATTTGTGTTTATTATGATTGAATGTGATTTATATGAACTATGGATTATTTCTTTATTTGGATTTCTGAAAGATAATGTATATATGTAAGTTTAATGTACACTGGTTTGGAATATTGCTCGTGGTTTGCACCGTAACTTTTGAATTGCAAATAAATCCATAAAAAGAAAATAAGAAATTGAAATAAAATATCATAAAGTGTTAATTATGCAATACAGGATTAAATTAAAATTTTAAGAAATATTTTCTATTAAATTATTTTACAAGTATCCATTTAATTTTTATATCTTAAATTATAACGCTTCGATGGGAAAAGGATGAAGTGTTTGCTAATACTGTATGTAGTTACCCTGCTGACGACCGCCACTACTACTACAATTTTCTCAGGGGGACATGACGATATTATTTGTGGAACCTGTAGTTCCACGAGCAATATTACAAAGTAGTGTCAGTGCATCAATTGGTATTATTAATTCGAAACTATAAAATAGGAATGTACTCCTGGCTGAGCGTCTGCCTAAGTTTATTCTTTGTAAATGTAAAAATTAAAGTGTGACGTTATTGATACACGCCGAGACAACTGCAATGAAACTCGGAAGGTAAAATACCTTCAATAGTAAATGCATCATTATTACGTTGACCACATTATTACGTCACAACACATAGATCTTCAAAAATTAGTATAAATATGGAGTTCGTTCGGTGCTTCCCTCGGCGAAGAATGCTGAAAAGAGATTTTGACTGTTTGATATGGATAATATCTCTCTTGGTATTCGCGTTTGGAGTGGAAAGAATGCGAAAGCAGAGGACCCTCTACATGGGTCACTCATACAGTTTTTCTAATAACGAAGAAGAAATTATTTCTGAGTTGGTTTATTTGAAGCAAGTCAGAAATAAGCTTCCTTTGCTGTTTGAAGACGACTGTCTATGAGGGTTTTTCATACGAGAATTCGCATGAGAGACAGTACAGTTTTGCTCGAAATGAAGTAGGTGTTATTTCTGACTTGCTTTCTTTAAAACATCCCAATTTTTATTTCTACCCAAACTAAGCCCATTGGAAGTTTGCAAACGACATGTTTCTTATTTTCGATGTTTTAAGGAAAGACGAGATTGTGATTTCGGGTGCCCGTGATTACTCTGTCTCGCTATTGCAAAACGTTATGGTTCCAAGGCCAGTTGGTCACCCGGTGACCAACCTGTCCTCGTTGTTGCAGTAGAAGTTGGAGTGGCAGGACGGTTGGCAGTTGGTTTGCCACAGTGTGGAGAAGGGAGAATTAGGTTTTCGAGGTCTAATAAGAAGGCCCAGGTGAAGTCTCGGTAGTGCCGGGCTATCTTTGCACTTCACCGACGCCTTTTTCCAGTCTGTTTCAAACGAGTCGACGCTTTGATGCAGGATGGTAATCTCGTAAGCCCGTAGCAATAATAGTATTTATTATTAATGCTGAGGCAAACGAAAACAACGCCAGCTGTTCGTTCTGAGGTGTGGTGCGGCAGTGGCCCCTACCCCGTTTCTGTGTTCTGTATTTCTGCAAGCATTCAAAAAAGTGAGAGGAAATACTACGTATTTTCTTTGGGGTTGGGTGGTGGGATAAAAAAGTGAAACGAGTATTGTGTGCATTTTTATACAGAATAATCTAAGGTTATGGATTAATAAAAGTGTTTCATGACATCAAAAGTATAGTCCTTCGAAAAGTGTCTTATAATGTCTAGCAATGGAATCGATGGCTTTTTTCATATTGATTTTCTTGTTTTTACTAATTCGTTCACTCTGCCTTACCTCTCATCACTATCTTACAATCAAACCAAAAAGGCCTCAGTTTACTAATACACTTGCATTTGTCTTCTTTTACTAAGAATGGGTTTCCTTAAACACACCTTACTTTCATTTTTCTAAAATAAGCATGGAGAATAATCGTCCAGACAATAGAACACATTAAATGAGCAGTTCCAGAAGCACCTATAAGGAACTGCACACATACGTACGTTTGATTACATTGTCCTTCAATCATTATCTTCACAGTTCTATATTCTTCGATAGTTAAAGATGGATGTAGAAACTTATACGAGAGTAGAGAACTTAACTGAGTAGTTTATTCCGGTTCCTCACTTGATTACTCTTTGCTTATTTAGCGCCAGCGATAGCTGTTCTAAAACGAACTAGTTGAGTTACTGTGGTTGTCTCCGTTTTTTTTTCTTTTGGTCATTTAGTATTTAAAACACCCTTCAGTTGATCAAGTGGCAGAGCTTTGTTCGCGTATACAGCAAAGTTAACAATTTTAAAAAATAAACATTACTGTTAGCTTATTGACGCTGTTTGAATAAAATATAAGAAAATTACACAAGAATAAAAATATCGAATTTTGTTTTGTTCTTTATATTCAGAATTTTAGTTAACGATGTACACGAGTTTTACTAATGAGAAAGAATGGAAGAAATTCTACAAGAAAGAAACCTTCCATGTGCAATATTTAGCGAAACTGTGAAGTTTTATCTCTCCATTATTATTATTATTATTAAGCTATAGCATCAGGTAGTCAGGAACTCATCGAAGGAGACCACATACTACAGACACCCACCAGCTGTCATACTTACTCTTGAATTCATTCACACTGCTTGCACTCACAACATCCAATGGCAATCCATTCCAATTACGCACCACCCTCTGAGAGAAAAATCTGGCCCTTACATCTTTCTTGGCGGCCTTCATTCTCAGCTTCCAAGGATGCCCTCTCGTTCTTTGCCCACCCTCCATAAATTGAAAAAATTGCACCAATTGAAATCCTGTATGACCCTTTCAGAAGTTTGCAAGTCTCACTCATATCATCCCTCTTTCTCCTGTTTGCTAGTGTCTGCAATATACAAATTCTCACTCTCTCTTCATAACCAGTATTCCACAATCCTGATATAATTTTTAACACTCGCCTTTGTACTTTCTCCAGTATATCAGAATCACAACGGAAACCAGGAGACCAGATTTGTGCACAATAGCCCAAGTGAGAACTTTTGAAGGCCTTGTAAAGAGGCAAAATGGCTTTCTTATTCTAACACATCGAAGTTCGTCAAACACACAGAACAAATATTTCTTCCTGTTTATTCATTCCATCTTTCTAGTCTTTTTCTCTCTTGTGCATTTGCTAGCGAGTGCAGTCTACAGATTTTCCAGTTTGGATTTAATGTTGGCTTTATTCAGTTTCGTCTTCCTTCACTAACTGTCTTATAAAGGTACTACAGGTGGGATTATTATGAATGAGAGGCTGCTTGAGGACTTCCTTGTATTCCTTGAAATGTTTCTCAACTTTGGAAGCACTGACTCAAAGTTCAAAATTCATTTATTTTGCTTCAGTTGATTCTATTCTGCACCTAATTTAATCCTGAAAAGTCTGCAAGAACAGATTTTTCATTTTTTTTTTAATTTATTCCATATGTCGAGATCATCGGCATATGAAATAATCACATTTTGTTTTCACAAGACCGATCTGCTAGAAATGTTACACCAATACTAGTGGTTCCTAATACCTTCTTTTTTTCTGTGTGTATGCTTAATGAATTTAATGTTTCAAAATGTGTACATTGTAATGGAGGATTACTGACAGAACACAAGAAAAAGGGAGGGGGGTGCGTGTGTGTGCGGAGAGAGAGAGAGAGAGAGTGAGTGAGATTTTGAGCACAGCGATAAGAAAGAAAGAAAGAAAAGTTGCTCAAAACAAAACAACCAGTGTGGCTTTTCCACGCAGTTATAGAGTAATCAGAAAATAAATGAATTTTTTATATTTTTTTAAGAAAATAAAAATATCGAAAGTAAATGAATAAATGATGCTAATTTTTAGAAATCGCTTCCAAGCAAGTAAGAGAAAGCACAGCTGAGATATATAAATAAAGCGTGAGTGTGTGTGTGTATGTGTGTGTGTGTGGGTTTGTGTGTGTGTATGCGCGGGTGCGTGGACCCATCTAATCGACAGTCGCTTTTTATTTTCATAGGCATGCCGACGTGGGTATGATACGTGGAATACGTACACAAATGTTTTTTACATGTGTTGTCGTCTTTCACGTTATCAACTTGAATAAAAATATCAGCTATGCACAGCTGATATTTTGAATGCAAAAAATGAAAGAATAAAGAAAAAACACAGGCTAGAGAATGATGAATGAAATACGATGGAATGAATATAAAAGGAACAAAATGGCAAAAATTACGTAACCTATCTGATTTGTGTCCAATCGTCTCGTGTTTAGAATTCTTAAAATTACTGGAAGAAGAAGAATAGAATAAAACGTAGAAATAATTGAAAAGTGATTATTCTATTCTTCTTCTTCCAGTAATTTTAAGAATTCTAACATAAAACAAGAATTTCAGTAATAATTCCAGTAATTTTAAGAATTGTTTAACATAAAACAAGACGTTTTTCGATACTCCTAAATGGAACGTTAATGAAAGGGAAACGGAGATGTATTTGGACTTTCCTGAACAGCGGTTGATTTTATAATTAATAGTTAGGTCGTTTTACTGTTAGAAATATACCTCACGACACAAATCTATATTAAATTGATTAGCCTGCGTACAGGTTTAGCTACCATAGGTTTTCATTAGAGGTTTGGTAGCATAGTCGGTATAGACGAAGCCCTTTGATCGGAAACACCTGGATTCAATTTCCGTCCATGACGTGAGGAATCTTCATTTGGTCTCTTCCGACTACAGGTGAGTTAACCGGTCTCATACGGAGGTGGAGATTTTTTTTTACTCTGAAAATAGAGCAGGGATCTACAGCCATGAATACTTACGGTCCAACCATACGCCGTTCCCAAGCCTGAATAAAATAAGGAGGGTTGGGGAAAGCAACGATGAACTACCCTGGAAAAAGAATATCACCAGAACACTTTGTGGCTACAAGCACTTGCCTACAAAGTTACCAAGAATCGGACATGACTGAATATCGAATCAGTCAATCAAATATTTTTAACACTAAAGATATTTGAACGAAATTTATGCTGAAAATTCTGATAGCAACTGGCGAGAAATAATTCAAAATGTGCAGCTAATTTGCTTTAAATGATGAAGAAAACATAAAGTATAATGTGAAATCCATGCCAATTATAATAAGCATTTATCAATAAATTTTAAACCCAATTGTAAAATTTAAAACAAATATTTAAATTTAAATCGCGTAATAATTAAATGTTTATTTAAATTTTGTCATAGATATAGCACACCTATTTAAAATTGAATAGATATTTTATATCTATCTAAACAAAGAACTCGGTCCCAAATATTTTGACTATACAGACTCTTTTTCAATAAGATGAATTTTGACACCATTTAATTTGTGAATAGAATTTCAAACAAAATAAAATATAATTGGATTTATACATTTATTGGGTTAAATGCGTAAATAATATAAATTACACATTTAAACAGAAAACTAGTAAATCAAAGCAAGCAATATTAAAGAGTGACAAACACTCAACATTCAGTTTAATATCGTGGCTAATATCCATTCCAAATAGGGGGAGGGTTGGTAAAGTTCTAAAGTCGGAAACGAGCAATACCTTTCAATCAAGACTAGAAAATTCTAGAAAAAATATGAACGCCAGTACTTTGGGAAAGAATACTTGCAAAAGAGGGGGATAGAGTTGCTAAAACAAAATTCATGATCAGCATGAAGTGATTTAAATAAGAAAACAAAAAGACAAATAAAGGTCTATTCATAAAATAAACAGAATCTAGTAATTCGTAATTAAAATAAATTTAGAGGAAAAAGAAATAAAATGGTTTAGTGTATTTTTCATTCTAAGTGTAGTGATGTCAGAGCTTTTGCATAGCTGTGGCCAATCAAAATTTTCCGTAACGAGGTTCAGTCTCACTATCTACCGGCGAGAAAACAGGGAAGTAGCGGAGTTGTTTTAGTCAGCGATGGAAATAGAAATGCTGACTAGTAGCATTATTATAACAGATGCAAACATTCTGTTATCATTAATTTTCTGAAATGTATCATAATTCTGACATTATGTGAATGAATATGAAATATATAACACAGTGGAAAAAAAATTATTTCCTCAGATATATAACCGGAATTTTAATCAACATTACTTAAATTTTTCATCTCTATTCTATCTTCAGGTTACCACAGAACTAATTCAACTGTTTTTTTTTTTTAAGATTCACTTAAATTTACTGCATATTTAACATAATCTTTAATATGTGCTCGCCTTTATATTCCTGCTAACCGTTCCAATTGAGTGATTATTTGCATAGTTGAAAACTTGACTGCTTTTCCTGCAATGTCCATAGCAGCAAGAACCGACGCAAAACCATCAGAATCTCTACTCTCAAATACTAATTCAAGTAAGTTCGTTATCGTTGACAGATACAATGAAACACTTTACAAATAAAAGAGTAACATTTGTCGTACCAGTTAACTTAGGGGAAAAGATTTTGTACTGGGGATATTTCCTTTTTCTGGTACAGATAGATATTTGCCCTATTGAACTGATCTGTTTTTCCATTTTCAGTCATTTCCGACCATAAGTGACTTTGTAGGCAATGCCCATAAAGTGTTCCTGGTAAGATGTTTACAGGGTAGTTCACCATTGCTTTCTGCAACCACCCCCAATGTTATCCGGACACGGGACAGGCATATAATAGCTGGGACGTATTCATGACTGCAATCCATGCGTGTTTAAGGGGCCGGTTTGCTTGTTCTGACGGACGAAAAAGTTTCCGGGGGAAAAACCCCTCTACCTCCCTCCGTATGCGACCTGCTAACTCACTTTTAATCGAAAGAGATCAGCTAAAGGTTCCACAGTGTAAGTTTATCCTACAGTGTAAGACAAAAGTCTATGAATGTCGCTTGAAGGTCTGCGTATTGAGAGCAATGGAACAATGAAATCTGATGTTATCGTTCAACGCTAGTAACAATCCCAGAGGTTGAATTATTTGCTGATTAATTGTTAACTAGAAATAATAATAGCGTTTATTATTTCTGACAAATTACAGAATCCGAAATACCTAAGCGCCATCCGTTAAAAACTTTTTCTGCTAGAGTTCTCCTTTGAATCTCTGATTCCTCTAATTTATTGGGGAAAGAGCAACAACTACTTAAGAAACCGACTGTTGCATGCACATTGTTCCTAAAAATATTACGGAAACCCGCCATGTAAACAAACTCGGTTCATTGTTGTGCATTTGGTGAATTAACATGTTCCCACCCTTTATTGTGATTTTCTATTTCGTTACTAATTTCTTTGTTTCTTCAAATTGTTTACATATTTATCTTTTTTTTTTTCTTTAACTGCTTGCCAACCGATATTCATCTTTGGGTGAACTTTTCGTTTCCTTTTTCACATTATATCTCCACAAAGTACCTCTCGGGTATACAGTTTCTTATGATCGTTTAATACGTTTAATATAGTCTTGTTCACAACTTACGTTTAAGTGGTACAGAATTTATTACGTGTGTGTGTGTGCTTTAATCGAAAGAGATCAGCTAAACGTTCCAAATATTTAATTTTCATATCTGCTTGATTTCTTTCATTTTAAAATAGGACACATTTACATCGAATACAGAAAGGATGAGAAGTAAGATCGTTGAGTCTGAAGCTGAATCGTTAATGAAGGTTTTTGAATGATTCGTGTTTGGTATATAGGTGCGGTCATTCTTACAAATGACATAACTTGGTAGTTCTAACTTGTTTTTGAACTCGGTCAGAAGTTCAACAGACGAGAATTATCCTTCGGAAGAAAAAAGATCCAAGCTACTTACTGATCTTACATAGCGAGTAAGCTATGTTAGATAGAATCTGAAGGCTATTTTAAATTTTGGATGGAACGTTGCTTAGCGAAAATCATGAAAGGCGTTATGAGAATTGTATCCGGCATGGTAATACCAAACACTAATAATTATTGTTAAAGAGTTGTTTGTGATAACGCAAAATCAATAGACAGTTGTTCTTACAGGATGAGAGAATTTGATTATTCACAGATTAACCAAAAATATTTAAATGCTTCTAATAATCTTGGGGATCATATCTGGACTCGCCATAGCACCAAATGCTTTCGTAAACCTTTCGTTAATGTACTCATGCAGTTCAAACATAACTTAAAAACATACATGAGATCCTGTTGCAAAATCCCTTCAAATCTCATTAGAAATCTTGGATTTCCTTCAAAGATCGCATCTATCATACCAGGACAACACACTCACTATCTGCACACTCTAATTCTCATACCACTATTTCCTTCGTGTCTTATCTCGCATCATGCGTGTTATACATCTGACCGCTTGAACCAGCCAGTATAATCAACTCGGTTATAAAATAAAGTTGATCGTCTTAGTATGGTGGAATTTTATCTTGCTGTAACTGAAACCGAAATAATGAACACCAAGTAATAGATGACATTGTTGATTATTATAAATAGAGGGATAATAAATAATTAATCTTTAAATTTAAAAAACAAATGAATTGCAGTTTTGTAATTGAACTTCGGTGTGATTTCGAAAATATAGTTTCAAGTGTTAGATCTTGCCAAAAGATGGTTAGATGTAATTCGGCCGAGAGCATAGATGTTCGTGATTGTACGAGGGGAGAGATTAAATTAAGCCAACGACGTCAGACCACATTACCGCGTCTTGGTGGGCACTACAGTAAATTATGAAAAAATAAATAAATACAAAATATATGCAAAACATGAGAAAATCCTCTTTTTTTGTTAATTTTTCTATTCCTAACAAACGTTTCCAATAAAACTTCGTTTTGATGTCATGAAAGACTTTTATTAATCTTAGATTAATCCGTAATTATTCTGTATAAAAATGCATTATTACACACATTATTTTTTTTCCCTTTTTTATCCCACCAGCCCACCCCAAAGGAAATACGTAGTATTTCCTCCGACATTTTTAAATGCTTGCAGAAATACAGAACACAGAAACTGGGTATGGGCCACTGCCGCACCACACCTCAGAACGAACAGCTGGTGTTGTGTTCGTTTGCCTCAGCATTAATAATAAATACTATTATTGTTACGGGCTTAAGAGGTTACCATCCTGCATCAAAGCGTCGACTCGTTTGAAACAGACTGGAAAAAGGCGTCGGTGAAGTGCAAAGATAGCCCGGCACTACAAAGACTTCAGCTAGGCCTTCTTATTAAACCTCGAAAACCTAATTCTCCCTTCTCCACACTTGGTTGCAGAAAGCAATGGTGAACTACCCTGTAAAAATCTTACCAGGAACACTTTGTGAGCAATGCCTACAAAGCCACCTACGGTCGAAACGACTGAAAAGCGAAAACCAGATCAGTTCAATAGGACAAATAACTATCTGTACCAGAAAAAGGAAATATCCCCAGTAGAAAATCTTTTCCCCTAAGTTATCTGGTACGACAAATGTTACTCTTTTATTTGTAAAGTGTTTCATTGTATCTGTCAACGATAACGAACTTATTTGAATTAGTATTTGAGAGTAGAGATTCTGATGGTTTTGCGTCGGTTCTTGCTGCTATGGACATTGCAGGGAAAGCAATCAAGTTTTCAATTATGCAAATAATCACTCAATTGGAACGGTTAGCAGGAATATAAAGGCGAGCACATATTAATAATTATGGTAATGCACATATGTACTCTAATAATAATGTTTTAGTTAGCATTTCTATTTCCATCGCTGACTAAAACAACTCCGCTACTTCCCTGTTTTCTCGTCGGTAGATAGTGAGACTGAACCTCGTTACGGAAAATTTTGATTGGCCACAGCTATGTAAAAGCTCTGACATCACCACAGTTAGAATTAAAAATACACAAAACCATTTTATTTCTTTTTCTTCTAAATTTATTTTAATTACGAATTAGTAGATTCTGTTTTTTTTATGAGTAGACCTTTATTTGTCTTTTTCTTTTTTTATTTAAATCACTTCATGCCGATCATGAATTTTGTTTTAGCAACTCTATCCCCTCCCCCCACATATACACATCAATTTTTCTTAGTAGAGTTGCCTTTTGCAAGTATTCCTTCCCAAAGTACTGGCGTTTATATTTTTTCTAGAATTTTCTAATCTTGATTGAACGGTCAGTGGATGTGGCGTTTGCATACCACGGCGCTTGGCCGCGCGACGGAAGACTTCGTTTCGGGTCTTGTCGGCGACTAGTGGAACTTTTTCTAAACCTTTTTTCTACCGGTTCCCGAGTTAGTCGATCTCTGGCACGGACAAGTGGGTTTTTCCTCCCGGAAACTCGGGTTTTTCGTCCCGTAAACTCAAGAAAATCGACCGTAGAACAAACATTATTTTTTCAGACATTAAATATATTGTGTTAGGGTTAGGGACCACGAGATGGCGGCATTTGAGCGGTCTCTCTTCGCTGTGTACCGCTTAATTAGTGATAGCCTTGGGCCATCTATCTCTGATTGGTACCAGTGAAGATTGAACTGCCCACTCAGTCTCCAAAAAGTTAGATAAGGCTAAATAGCCTCGCCTACTCCCGTATACGGGAATAAAAAGGCGTTAGCTGATTTATTATTTTTTTTTTTGATTCAAAGGTATTGCTCGTTTCCGACTTGAGAACTTTATCAACCCTCCCCCCATTGGAATGGATATTAGCCACGATATTAAACTGAATGTTGAGTGTTTGTCACTCTTTAATATTGCTTGCTTTGATTTATTAGTTTTCTGTTTAAATGTATCATTTATATTATTTACGCATTTAACCCATTAAACATATAAATCCAATTATATTTTATTTTGAAATTCTATTCACAAACTAAATGCTGTCAAAATTCATCTTACTGAAAAAGAGTCAACAAATTTGGGAACTGACCAACCAATGACGTTACTGACAGGATGGGTGAAGCACAAGTGCTTTTCTTATTCCCCTTTATCTGTAATGAGAGTTATTTGGGAATGAGAGATTTGTGAGCAATTAAGCTCGCCCTCTGAGGGCAGCAGTGTTAGCTATGATCGGTTGAGAGAAGAATAGCCTTCGGTCTTTTGTGTTTGTAGTAATCAGTCTCATTGTAATCTGAGTTCTTTGTTCATATAGTTATAACATATCTATTCAATTTCTAAATAGGTGTGCTATATCTATGACAAAATTTGAATAAACATTTAATTATTACGCGATTTAAATTTAAACATTTGTTTTAAATTTTACAATTGGGTTTAAAATTTATTGATGAATGTTTATTATAATTGGCATGGATTTCACATTATACTTTATGTTTTCTTCATTATTTAAGGCAACTTAGCTGTACATTCTGAATTATTTCTCGCCAGCTGCTATCAGAATTTTCAGCATAAATTTCGTTCAAACATCTTTAGTGTTAAAAGTATTTGATTGATTCGCTCTTCAGTCATGTCCGATTCTTGGTAACTTTGTAGGCAAGTGCTTGTAGCCACAAAGTGATCTGGTGATATTCTTTTTTCCAGGGTAGTTCATCGTTGCTTTACTCAACCCTCCCCATTTTATTCAGTCTTGGGAACGGCATATGACTGGGCCGTAAGTATTCATGGCTGTAGATCCCTGTTCTATTTTCAGGGCTAGCCAATCAGACATATACCAGCTATGTCTGATTGGCTAGTGGTGGAGATTGAACTTCTCTTAATTCTTCAAGAGTTAAAGATAAAATAGCCTCCCCTACTTTCTTTGGTTACAATACACATTCATAAATTCATGAATTTCCCATCATAATTACCGGTACATTTGACGTTTGAACATGTCATAACACAAGTAACAGTGTCATAGAAGAACTGTTGTCATGTGTCTACTGATTGTGATCATCTGCATCAAATTTCAAGCGGCGTTGACTTGATCCTAAGAGGTGATTGGTTGAAATTCTGATGCTTCAGTCAATAATCACCTGCCATTGAAAAGGTTGGGTCCTGATGAAAATAATCATTTATTTTCGTCTTTCCAAAAGCCATCAGAAAAACCATTTCTTCTGCAGTTACAACGTAAGTGAGTCCAGATTACTTAACATTTTATAATCCTTGGTATCAAAGATATCACCTCTTACACCCGATGTGAAGGTTTCAATTATATAGCGAATTTCATATCATCTAATGTATCTGCTGTTTTGCATGTTTTATTACTCATATAAATACGGAAGCATAAATATTCCGTATTTATATCACTCATATAAATACGGAAGCATGTGTATATACATCTGGTTTTTCTACTGTTTAATATTTAAGTGAGTACCAAATCGTCACATTGAATAGCCATGTGTCTATTGGCAAGCATGCTTTCTGTACACAACCATACCCAAATGCAACAAATGCGGCATTTGGAGTAACATATGCTCTACGGGTTCTCCTGGGACAAACAAAACTGACATTTTAAATGACTGAAATATATTTTATAATTTTGTAATTCCAACCAATTTCTATAGATTACCTTGAATCATTTCAATAGGTTCTGTTGTCTTTTATGATATAAAAAGTGTATATGTGAGGTAGACGGGGGGGGATAAATGTGAATGAAAATGATAGATTATTTTGTAACGCATTAAGTGAATCTGGAATGAAGAAAACACCTACGCTGAAACTACGGAACGATGCACAACAGAAAGTAAGAGAAGAACAGGAACAAAAACAAGCCGTGAGTGAAAATGGCATGAAGATTAAAAAGAAGGAAAAACATATACTGTGTTGCTGTATGGGATTCGAAAATTAGGGGTCTTTGAAGACGGTAGGGTCATAAAGGCATGTTATATAGAGGTTAACGTTTAAGGATATGACTGAAGCTGTGAAATTGCAGAGAGATAGGAGTGAGATTATTGTAGTAGTGGGAACTAATGATCTATGTATACGAGGGTGATCTGAATTCTCGGCCTAACAATGAAATCAAGAATTTATAATTTCAGAAATATTTTTATTTTTCAACATAATCTCCTTTAAGACTAATACATTTATTCCAGCGTCATTATCCCGATCGTATAGTTTTTCACAAAAAGATCTGCTGAATTCCTTCCATCTACAGCTGAAATCACCTCTTGATTCGAAGAAACACGCTGACCAGCGAGAAGGAGTTTTCTTGTGAAGAGATGGAAGTCATAGGGAGCCAAATCTGAGAAATAGAGTGGATGTTCCAACAACTCATAGATCACAGTGCAGATCCCTTAGTTTTCCCATTGCCAAAACACCTTTGTAGCCAGGTGCATTGTCCTGATGAAAGATGATTTTTTTTCTTTCTGCAAACCGAGTTTTTCTCACGAATTATTTCGCCTAATCTCCTTAAAAGATTGCAAGAATATACCCAGGTTACTGTTTGCAAGATAATAAACAAATTGCCTTTTGCATCACAAAATACCGAAGTCATGACTTTTCCTTCTGATGGAACCGACTTTGTTTTTGGCGCTGAACAACCAACCAGCTTCTGCCCACTGTTTTGACAGCTGTTTGGATTCTGGTTGTAATGGTGAATCCAAGTCTCATCTGTAGTAATAAATCGATACAGAAAATCAGTTTTATTCTTGTTAAAATGCTCCGAGCGCTGTTCAGAGATCTTCCTGCGAGTGCGGTTTTGATCTGCTGTGAGCAAGCGTGGAACACATCTTGCGCATATCGTTTTCATTTGCAATTCTTCATGCAAAATATATCCTACACGTTCTTTTGAAATGCCTGTTAGTCTCAACAATTTCACTCAATTTGACTCTCCCGTCATCCATTACGGTATCGTGCAGTTGATCAATGATTTCTGGTGTTGTTGCATTTTGGACGTCCTTCATGTGGATCATCTTCAATCTGGTACTGCCAAGTTTAAACTCGAAAGTCCATTTCTTAACTGTTGAAAACGAAGGTGAAGAGTTTCCATAAACGTTTATGAACTTCTAATGAATTTCTTTTGTCGTTAAACCTTTTAGAAAGTATTTTTAATTCCATGTTACTCAGTTTTTTCCTTTTCTAGGGATACAGAGAATACTTTTGCTTTAGACAGCAGTATAAAACAACTTAATAGAATGACTTGCAAATTCATATATATGCTAATGACAGATGTACTTCCTTAGCAAAAAAAAAAAATTCTTGCCGTTAGTGCTGCCATCTATGATTCGAACCTAGAACCTTTCAGACTAATCCTCGTATAGTGAAATTCTCTGTCACTATACGAGGAATATGCAGGATATTCAAAAGAAAATGAAGAAATTTGGATTAAATAGAGTATTACGAAGCCAAATTGGACGAATGTTCTTGATAAATGATAAACTAATTTGAAATGTAAAAACAATAAAATAAATATCATAAAGATATATCATAAAGATAACGCCAAAAACAGCAAAAGAACATATACGACGTGTGTATACAACGTAAATCGCTCTTTCACTCCTTCTAGTGAATGACCGAAAACTTTGATCAACATGTGAAGCTCTCTTTTGGACAATAAGGCAATATTTATAACACAAGATCCAAATACACTAACAAAGTGTGCATGGCCATGAGTCCTACTTATTTAAAACAATGACCTCACATTATTAAATTTAGACCTTACCCGGCGTGAAGTATAACGTAGTAGATTGGCCATGTGGCGTGTTTGGTTTCTGGAGTAAATTATGAAAATATAAATGGAAAATATGAATTACACAAAAACATAAAAATCCTTTTTTTTTTCATTTTTAGGGTTATAAGACACTTTTCGAAGGACTATACTTTTGATGTCATGAAAGACTTTTACTCATCCATAATCTTAAATTATTCTGAATTTATTCTGTATAAAAATGCACACAATACGCTTTTCTCTTTTTGATCCCACCACCCAACCCCAAAGAAAATACGTAGTATTTCCTCTCACTTTTTTGAATGCTTGCAGAAATACAGACCACAGAAACTGGGTAGGGGCCACTGCCGCACCACACCTCAGAACGAACAGCTGGCGTTCTTTTCGTTTGCCTCAGCATTAATAATAAATACTATTATTGTTACGGGCTTACGAGATTACCATCCTGCATCAAAGCGTCGACTCGTTTGAAACAGACTGGAAAAAGGCGTCGGTGAAGTCCAAAGATAGCCCGGCACTACCGAGACTTCACCTGGGCCTTTTTATTAGACCTCGAAAACCTAATTCTCCCTTCTCCACACTGTGGCAAACCAACTGCCAACCGTCCTGCCACTCCAACTTCTACTGCAACAACGAGGACAGGCTGGTCACCGGGTGACTAACTGCCCTTGGAACCATAACATTTTGCAATAGCGAGACAGAGTAATCAGGGGCACCCGAAATCACAATCTCGTCTTTCCTTAAAACATCGAAAATAAGAAACATGTCGTTTGCAAACTTCCAATGGGCTTAGTTTGGGTAGAAATAAAAATTGGGATGTTTTAAAGAAAGCAAGTCAGAAATAACACCTACTTCATTTCCAGCAAAACTGTATTGTCTTTCATACGAATTCTCATATAAAAGACCCCCATAGACAGTCATCTCCAAATAACAAAGGAAGCTTATTTCTGAGTTGCTTCAAAGAAAACAACTAAAAAATAACACCTACTTCGGTATTAGAAAAACTCTATGAGTGACCCATGTAGATGGTCCTCTGCTTTCGCATTCTTTCCACTCCAAACGCGAATGCCAAGAGAGACATTGACCATATCAAACAGCCAAAATCTCTTTTCAGCATTCTTCGCCGAGAGAAATACGGAATGAACCACTATATTTATACTAATTTCAGGAGATCTATGTATTGTGACGTAATAATGTGGTCAACGGAATAATGATGCATTTACGTTGACCACATTATTACGTCACAATAAAATATTTACAGTTGCGTCGGTGTGTATCAATGACGTCACAGTTTAATTTTTACATTTAGAAAGAATAAACTTAGGCAGACGCTCAGCTAGGGGTACATTCCTATTTTATAGGTTCGAATTCATAATAACATTTCATTCACTAACACTGTTTTGTAAAATTGCTATTGGAACTACAGGTTCCACAAATAATACTAGCATCACATCTTTCTGAGAAAATTGTAGTAATAGTGGCGGTCGTCAGTAGGGTAACTACATACAGTATTAGCAAACACTTCATCGTTTTCCCATCGAAGCATTATAATTTAAGAAATACAAATTAAATGGATACTTGTAAAACAATTTAATAGAAAAAAATTTCTTAAAATTTTATTTTAATCGTGGATTGCATAATTAGCACTTTGTGATATTTTATTTCAATTTCTTATTTTCTTTTTATGGATTTATTTGCAATTCTAAAGTTACGGTGAAAACCACGTCTTAGAGAAATATTAATTATATACCAGAAGAATGAAAATGTAAACATTTTTGAAGAAAACTTTATTTATTAATTTCCTGTTACAATGGTGTATTGAATTTTCAGTTTATTGGAAGCAAACGTTTATTGTTATATAATACATTCTCTCATCAGTCGGTTTAATGGAATAAATACAGTACGTATTAATAATTAAACAACCCATTTAGTCACTCCTATGTTTCATCTCAGTCACTGAGACATCGTCGGGGAAACAATATTAAATTTGCAAAATCACGCATAAAATTTGCACAAACAACAAGTGGAAATGATTAGACCAAAAGACTAACGTCCTATGCGGGGCGCCCTCTGTGGGCGCTGTTGGATAGCCTTAGCTGGGGTTGGGTTGGTAGAGAGAGAACAAACATTTCGCAAAATCTTGGGCAGTTTAATAAAACTATGTTTATTAAGTTCATTTCTTTTTATTCTACAACTGATTCTAAAATATCTTTCACATTTGTATTTTTTGTAGTGAAGCCTAGTAGTTTTTTATTTGATTCTGTGGGAGCTATCCAATGCATGGACAGTATACCGTGATGTACCAAACTTATTGTGGCAGATGTAGTTTTAATTTCATTTAGTGGATGTTAGCATATCTCCCAGTTTCATGATAATAAGGTAGGCTGAAAGATGAAGGCTCGCTGTAGACGCCTGGAACGAAGAGAGGTGGTAGAGTATCCTTCGCAGAGCAGATGAGGGTAGCTAGCTTTAAATAAGGTTTGAATGCTGTGCAGTGATTGTACGTGGAATGATTTCCTTTCATCCTTACTGATGGTAGGGGACAGCTATGCTACCATACTAGGGAAGGGACTATGAGCAAGGTGGTTTCCCGTTGCCTTCCTTGCCCTTCTATGTCCTATGTCTGTATCCTGTATGTTCACTGGTCCGGTTTGCCTGCTTGCGGGATGAAAAACCTCAGGTTAAACTGGGGAGAAAAACCCTGCTCTCCGGCTAACCTGTCGGACTAACCAATACCGGCTAACTTGGCTATGACTGAGGAAGATCCTTCAGCTCTTCACGTCGTTGACGGGAATCGAACCTATGACACTCCTTCCCCGGGCATAACTAGGCTAACCGCGCGGACATGTTTTTGGAGTTGTGGCTATTTTTATTAGTATACATATATTATTTAATTAGTATATACAATACATTAATTTTTTTTAAAAATAATAATTCTATCCTACAGAGCTCGTCTCTCTGTCTACTCCATTGGCTGCTAATCACAAAATAGCCTTCAGATTCTATGTGATGCAGAAAAGTGAAACAACAGCCTCATGGAAGGAGGGGAATCTCCATTATCTGGTCTCTATGCTCTATGTATGTTGCCGGTATCCCTTCTGTGTACTCGTCTTGATTTTTATATCACTAGATGTAATTTATAGAAGCAAAATATTTGATTTTCTATAGGAAACGTCAGCGTGATTAGTATTATTTGTAATTACTATTTGATATAAATACATTCTGTCTTTTGTTCCATGAATTTGAAATGCAGGATAATATACTAACATTCTACTGATTGTAGTATGTTAGTATATTATCAAAAAAAGTTCACCAAAGTTGAATATCGGTTGGCAAGCAGTTAAAGAAAAAACAGATAAAAATGTAAACAATTTGAAGAAACAAGAAATTAATAACGAAATAGAAAATCACAGTAAAGGGTGGTAACATGTTAATTCACCAAATGCACAACAAAGAACCGAGTTTGTTTACATGGCGGTTTCCGTAATATTTTTAGGAACAATGTGCATGCAACAGTCATTTCTTAAGTAGCTGTTGCTCTTTCCCCAATAAATTAGAGGAATCAGAGATTCAAAGGAGAACTCTAGCAGAATAAGTTTTTAATGGATGGCGCTTAGGTATTTCGGTTTCTGTGATTTGTCAGAAATAATAAACGCTATAATTATTTCTAGTTTAACAATTAATCAGCAAATAATTCAAGCTCTGGGATTGTTACTAGCGTTGGAACAATAACATCAGATTTCATTGTTCCCTTGTTCTCAATACGCAGACCTTCAAGCGACATTCATAGACCTTTGTCTTACACTGTAGGATAAACTTACACTGTGGAACCTTTAGCTGATCTCTTTCGATTAAAAGTGAGTTAGCCGGTCGCATACGGAGGGAGGTAGAGGGGTTTTTCCCCCGGAAACATTTTCGTCCCTCAGAACAAGCAAACCGGCCCCTTGAACACGCATGGATTGCAGTCATGAATACGTCCTAGCCATATGCATGTCCAGTGTCCGGATAAAATTGGGGGGAAGGGGAGGGGTGTTTGCAGAAAGCAATGGTGAACTACCCTGTAAAATTCTTACCAGGGATACTTTGTGAGCAATTCCTAAAAAGCCACCTAAGGTCTGAAATGACTGAAAAGCGAAAACCAGATCAGTTCAATTGGACAATTATCTATCTGTACCAGAAAAAGAAAATATCCCCCGTAGAAAATCTTTTCCCCTAAGTTATCAGGTACGATAAATGTTACTCTTTTATTTGTAAAGTGTTTCATTCTATCTATCAACGATAACGAACTTATTTGAATTAGTATTTGAGACTTGAGATTCTGATGGTAATGTATCGGTGTTTACTGCTATGGACATTGCAGGAAAAGCAATCAAGTTTTCAATTATGCAAACAATCACTCAATTGGAACGGTTAGCAGGAATATAAAGGCGAGCACATATTAAAGATTATGGTAATGCACATATGTACTGTAATAATAATGTTTTAGTTAGCATTTCTCTTTCCATCGCTGACTAAAACAACTCTGCTACTTCCCTGTTTTCTCGTCGCTAAATAGTGAGACTGAACCTCGTTACGGAAAATTTTGATTCGCCACAGCTATGCAAAAGCTCTGACATCACTACAGTTAGAATTAAAAATACACAAAACCAATTTATTTCTTTTTCCTCTAAATTTATTTTAATTACAAATTACTAGATTCTGTTTATTTTATTAATATACCTTTATGTCTTTTTCTTTTTTTATTTCAATCACTTCATTCCGATCATGAATTTTGTTTTACCAACACTATTCCCCCCCCCATACATATACACACCAATTTTTCTTAGTAGAGTTGCCTTTTGCAAGTATTCTTTCCCAAAGTACTGGCGTTTATAGTTTTTCTATAATTTTCTAATCTTCATTGAAAGGTATTGCTCCTTTCAGACTTGAGAACTTTATCAACACCCCCCCCCCTTTGGAATGGATATTAGCCATGATATTAAACTGAATGTTGAGTGTTTCTCACTCTTTAATATTGCTTGCTTTGATTTACTAGTTTTCTGTTTAAATATATAATTTATATTATTTACGCATTTAAATGTATAAATCCAATTATATTTTATTTTGAAATTCTATTCACAAATTAAATGCTGTCAAAATTCATCTTACTGAAAAAGAGTCAAACAATTTGGGAACTGAGTTCTTTGTTCAGTTAGCTATAAAATATCTATTCAATTTCTAAATAGGTGTGCTATATCTATGACAAAATTTGAATAAACATTTAATTATTAAGCGATTTAAATTTAAAAATTTGTTTTAAATTTTACAATTGGGTTTAAAATTTATTGATGAATTTTTATTTTAATTGGCATGGATTTCATATTATACTTTATGGTTGCTTCATTATTTAAGGCAACTTAGTTGTACATTTTGAATTATTTCTCGCCAGTTGCTATCAGAATTTTCAGCATAAATTTCGTTCAAACATCTTTAGTGTTAAAAATATTTGATTGAGTGATTCTCTATTCAGTCATGTTCGATTCTTGGTAACTTTGTAGGCAAGTGCTTGTAGCAACAAAGTGATCTGGTGATATTCTTTTTTCCAGGGTAGTTCATCGTTGCTTTCCCCAACCCTCCTTATTTTATTCAGGCTTGGGAATGGCGTATGGCTGGGCCGTAAGTATTCATGGCTGTAGATCCCAGTTCTATATTCAGGGTGAAAAACCTCCTGCTCCGTATGAGACCGGTTAACTCATCTTTAGGCGGAAGAGACCAAATGAAGATTCCTCACGTCATGGACGGAAATTGAATCCAGGTCTTTCCTATCAAAGGGTTTCGTCTATACCGACTATGCTACCAAAACTCTAAAGAAAACCTATGGGAGCTAAACCTGTACGCAGGCTAATGAATTTAATATGGATTTGTGTCGTGAGGTATATTTGTAACAGTAAACCGACCTAACTATTAATTATAAAATCAACCGCTGTTCAGGAAAGTCCAAATACATTTCCGTTTCTCTTTCTTTAACGTTCTATTTAGGAGTATCGAAAAACGTCTTGTTTTATGTTTTAATCACTTTTCAAATATTTCTACTCGTTTTATTCTATTCTTCTTCTTCCAGTAATTTTAAGAATTCTAAACACGAGACGATTGGACACAAATCAGATAGTTTACGTAATTTTTGCCATTTTGTTCCTTTCATATTCATTCCATCATATTTCATTCATCATTCTCTAGCCTGTGTTTTTTCTTTATTCTTTCATTTTTTGCATTCAAAATATCAGCTGTGCATAGCTGATATTTTGATTCAAGTTGATAACGTAAAAGACGACAATAGCACATGTATAAAACATTTGTGTATGTATTCCACGTAATTATACCAACTTCAGCATGCCAGTGAAAATAAAAAGCGATTGTTGTTTAGATGGGTTCACGCGCACGCGCATACAAACACAGAAACACACACACTCACGGTTTCTTTGTATATCTCAGCTGTGCTTTCTCTTACTTGCTTGGAAGCGATTTCTAAAAATTAGCATTTATTCATTTACTTTCGATATTTTTATTTTCTTAAAAAAATAAAAAAGTTTTATTTATTTTCTGATTACTCTATAACTGCGTGGAAAAGCTACACTGGTTGTTTTGTTTTGGGCAACTTTTCTTTCTTTCTTTCTTATTGCTGTGCTCAAAATCTCTCTCTCTCTCTCTCTCTCTCTCTCTCTCTCTCTCTCTCTCTCTCTCTCTCTCTCTCCACACACACACACACACACACACACACACACACACTTTTTCTTGTGTTCTGTCAGTAATTCTCCACATGGAAATGCTGATTTACAATGTACACATTTTGAAACATTAACTTCATTAAGCATACACACAGAAAAAAAAGAAGGTATTAGGAACCAGTAGTATTGGTATAACATTTCTAGCAGATCGGTCTTGTGAAAACAAAATGCGATTATTCCATATGCCGACGATCCTTACATATGTTCTTGCAGACTTTTCAGAATTAAATTCGTTGTAGAATAAAATCCACTGAAGCAAAATAAACGAATTAATAAAAATTTCTATCAGTGCTTTCAAAGTTGAGAAACATTTCAAGGAATACAAGGGAGTCCGCAAGCAGCCTTTCATTCATAATAATCCAACCTGTAGTACCTTTATAATACAGTTAGTGAAGGAAGACGAAAC
Organism: Typopeltis vanoorti; assembly: GCF_054136105.1. Classification (NCBI taxonomy): domain Eukaryota; kingdom Metazoa; phylum Arthropoda; class Arachnida; order Uropygi; family Thelyphonidae; genus Typopeltis; species Typopeltis vanoorti. Next base: position 58,136,298 of record NC_143572.1, read on the forward strand.
TGAATAAAGCCAACATGAAAGCCAAACTGGAAGATCTGTAGACTGCACTCGCTAGCAAATACACAAGAGAGAAAGAGACTAGAAAGATGGAATGAATAAACAGGAAGAAATATTTGTTCTGTGAGTTTGGCGAACTTCGATGTGTAAGAATAAGAAAGCCATTTTGCCTCTTTACAAGGCCTTCAAAAGACCTCACTTGGGCTATTAATGGGCGCAGGTCTGGTCTCCTGGTTTCCAATGTGATTCTGATATATTGGAGAGAGTACAAAGGCGAGTGTTAAAAATTATATCAGGATTGTGGAATACTGATTATGAAGAGAGAGTGAGAATTTGTAGACTGCAGACTATAGCAAACAGGAAAAAGAGATGAGATATGATTGAGACTTACAAACTTCTGAAAGGGTCATACAGGATTTCAATTGGTGCAATTTTTCAATTTATGGAGTGTGGGAAAAGAACCAGAGGGCATCCTTGGAAGCTGAGAATGAAGGCCGCCAAGAAGGGTGTAAGGGCCAGATTTTTCTCTCAGAGGGTGGTACGTAATTGGAGTGGATTGCCATTGGATGCTGTGAGTGCAAGCAGTATGAATGAATTCAAGAGTAAGTATGACAGCTGGTGGGTGTCTGTAGCATGTGGTCTCCCTCGATGAAACTCTGACTCCCTGGTGCTGTAGCTTAATAATAATAATAATAATTTTTTTATTGTTCTTTCAAATATTTACATATGTACAATGATCATCTATTTCCTATATTATTTTAAAAGATTCAGCACTTTCTGCTACATATAATGAGATTTAAATAGTAATGATGATAACAGTTTTTTTTATATAACAATCATAATAATAATTTACAATTATATTGTTCAGAATTACATAAGTGGTATAATGTTACATGTTGTAGTTTACTATTTTTTTTTCAAGTTTGAAAAGGTGATTATACAACAGTATTTACACATATGCAATCTAAATAGTATATTTTCTAATTCTGACAAAAATACGGTGTAAACTCATGATTTACTCATGCGCTTACACCGTATGTTTGTAAATTCCAAGGTATCGTATTGTTTCAACCTGAGTGATTGTAGTAGTTTTGCAGTTCTGTGTGTTTTTTATGTTCAAAATTGGAAGTTGGATGGTTATGTATTTGTCATCAACTGGTCGAGTCAGTGGATTTCTGAATATCATTAATTTTGTCTTTTCTGAATTTAGGTATATGGAGTTTTTCGTAAGCCAGTCTATGATCAGATTTATGTCATGTTGCATATTTGTTTGGGCTATGCTTGCGTTATTATGGATGGATATTATTGCTGTATCGTCTGCGTATTGGAATATCTTACCTTTGAGAGGAAGCTGATGAATATCGTGTGTGTAAATGTTGAATAGAGTTGGGGAGAGTACAGCTCCCTGTGGCACTCCACAGGTTACTGGTAGCTCTCTGCTTCGGTTTCACCCGATACGTGTGATATGCTTTCTATTTTGGAGGTAGTTTTTAAACCACCTGTGAAGTGGGCCGTCTATTCCAACATGCCTCAGCTTTTCTAACAAGGTTTGATGTGTAAGTGTATCGAATGCTTTAGTTAGATCTATAAAGGCTATCATGGCAATTTTGTTTTTGTCTAAGGCGGTATTAATTACGTCTGTAAAGTCTTCCAAGAGAGATGTTGTTCCCTTATTTTTCTGACATCCATATTGTGTTTTGGAGATAAGATGAAAGATCAAAGTGTATGCTTTGAGTTTCTTCAGTATGATCCGCTCCAATTATCAATTTGATTGATAATTGGTAATGTTGCTATGGGTCTGTAATTGCTGATTAAATTTCTTTTTCCTTGTTTGTATATGGGTGTGATTATGGCGGTCTTTAACATACTTGGTATCTGTGCTGTTTTAAATGTTTTATTTATTAGTTTTAGTAGGATAGGACTTAAACTTGTTGCATGTTGCTTTATATCTTTAGGTCTGATACCATCAATTCCTGGGCCTTTGGTTTGATTTGATTTGATGTATTGCAGAGAGAAGTTCTGCCTCTTTTATGGTTGGGAACCATAATGTCTGTTTTGATTGTGGTCCAAGTAGAGGATCTCGTTTTGTGATTGGGGGAATATTTCTGTGCAGCCCTTGGATGGAGTCTGCAAAGTATTGGTTAAAGTCATTTGCTAGTTGTTGGATAGGTTTTGTGTCTTTCATGAAGCTGTGTTTTATGGTTTCGGAGGCGGTGGTGTTGGGAACAAATTCTAGTATCTCATTGATCAGATGCCAGGTTTGTTTCATGTTGTTTTGTGCGGAGGTTAGTTTGTCTCTGTAATAGCTTCTTTTTGCATTTCTGATTTGAAACTGAATATAAGATTCCTTGTTATCTTATATTCAGTTTTTAAAGCTGTGTTATTTGGATATCGCTTTAATTCTTTCCATAAAGCGTCCTTTCTGTGTATTTCTAGGAATACGTTTTGTGTTATCCAAGGATTTTGTATTGTTTTTGAACGAATTCGGGCTTTCTTTGTAGCTTTCTTATATATTTCCTCCTGTGTGAGTTTAATGTTGTTGTATAAGATATCTGCTGAATCTGATGCCAGGTGTTCCCAGTCTGTTTTTCTTATTCCGTGGTTGACTATTTATTCGTCTATTATTGTTTTATGTCGCTTTTCTTCTGTGGAACATTGCATGGATATTGTCTTGATGTGCAGGTTTAGAGCGGCGAAGTAATGGTCTGCTACTTTGCACTTTATGACTGATGCAGTGTAACTGTTTGGTGGTGCTCGGACGTTTATATGATCTAGACAGGAGGCAGTGATGGTATTTTCGAATATTTCTTCTCTAGTACATGATATTATTGTTGGTGTTAGATTATACATGGATAGTGTGTCTAGGTATTGTACAGTGTTGTTCTGGTTTTCATTTACAATATTTATGTTTATGTCGCCAATTATCATTAGGTGTTCGGTTGAGCATATTTCTTGCCTTGAAAGCCAGCAATTGAGTTTGTGCAAGAATTTTATCATGTTTAGGTTTGGTGGCTTGTAAATAGCATTTAGTATTATGGGATGCTGTGTATTCGTGGTTTTCATGATTTCGAGGGAGAGGGTTTCAGCATGTTCAAACTGATAGGCCGTTTCTTTTGCTATTAATTTTTGTTTGATAAATATTAATATTCCACCCCCTATTTTTGTTTGACGGCATGATCTATGTTGTTGGAAGCCTGGAATTTGGAAAGCAATCGCTTCATCATTAGTTATGGATACTTCTGTAAGAATCAATATATCAATAATATCAGTGTAATTCCTCAGACAAGCCTGTAATAATAACCAATGTTTTCGGATGCTTCTGATGTTAATATGCAAGATTGAGAGACCTCTCGCTTGTACTGTGTTTTGTTTCCATGCATCAAGCGATTCGAAAGTACATTTACGGATGTATTCTGGTGTAATTACATCTATCTGATGGTTCACATTCATTTTTGTTGTTGAGATCTTCTTATTGAACTATGTTGGAGTCATTTGTTTCACTCTGGCAACCTGTCTATATCTTCCGAGCTTTTTATTTGTATAGTCTTTGAAGTCTGTGACTTTCTCAAGAATATTTTGCCCTCTTTGATCCATAAAAATTCATACTTTTTTTCTGTTTTTTTCTTTTCTTGCTTGGTACAAAGATTCTGATTGAAAGGTGTTAAATACTCAGATAGAAAGATTGGCGTATTTTCTTCCGATGCATTTAAATCCTTGACAACTGGTTTTTTCAGTCTGCTAGCTTTTATGAGATTGTCTCTTGTAGCCTTTGCTTGTCAGACGAACTATGACTGGTGCGGGTCGTGGCGAGCCTTGTTTTCTGTTCTTCCTGGGAAACCGATTTATGGTCTGAATATCATTATGCTGTAGGGGGATGTCAACTGCATGGCCTAACTTTAAAACTACGTCTCTGAGATTTTCTGTGGATTCAGTTTCTGGAAGACTGGTTATGATAAGGTCTTCTTTATGTTGTTGTTGGTTTAAAACTTCGTATTGTAGTTTCAGGGAGTTAAATTCTTGACGGAGTTCCGATGTGTCTTTTATCAATATGTGCTGCCTGCCAGTTAATGAGCTAATGCTGGTTTTAATGTCTTTTACCGTTTGTAAGACTTCTTCAACTTTTGAATTATTAAATTGAACAAACTCTTCATATCGTTAATTTTTTTTTGGGTATTTCTTTATTCTGTTTATCAAACAGTTCTTGGACAAGATCTACCAAGCTGGCTTTTATATTTTCTAAACCTTTTTCTAGTAATAAATTAACGGAACTCAAATTATAAGACTCACCGGTGTTTTGTTGTCTGCTCAGTTCATCGTACGATTCTACCTCCGGCGTAATCAGTTGCGTCGTGGGTGGTGGCGTTTCTCTGTTCTCTCTACAGTTTAGGCACTTCCATTCTTCTCGTTTGGCATTGGATTTGCCAGGAGTTGCCAGGTTGTTTCTGAAATCCGGAACATGTAAAGTGAAGATTCCTATGGCATTTCCTGCAGGTTATATGACATCCGTCGGACGGTAATTCCTTCTGACACTTGTTGCACTTCATGACTCACCTTTCTTCCTTTGGACAGCTGCAAAGATGGAGACATCCTTTGTTCTGTACTCGTTAGCAACGGCGGTGTCCGCTTCAATTTTTAGCACACTCAGATTTTGGATTCCACTTGGCCGATTTCGATGAGTTATATGTCACTGTCTTCAGCATGACAAGTAGAGTTACTTTATGACACTTTTAAATTAAAAACAGGAGTTAGAACCACATTAAAACCATAAAAACGGGACCAGCGATACAACCATGCAACCATTCGTATGCCTACAGAGCGCCCTCTCCCTAATAATAATAATAATAATAATAATAATAATAATAATAATAATAATAATAATAATAATGGAGAGATAAAACTTCACCGTTTCTCTAAATATTGCACATGGAAGGCTTCTTGTAGAATTTCTTCCATTCTTTCTCATTAGTAAAACTCGAGTACATATTTGACTAAAATTCTGAATATAAATAACAAAACAAAATTCGATATTTTAATTCTTGTCTAATTTTCTTATATTTTATTCAAACAGCACCAATAATCTAACAGTAAAGTTTATTTAAATTAAAGTTTATATATATATATATATATATATATATATATATATATATATATATATATATATATATATATATATATATATATATATATACCATTGGAGCCATTTCGTCACTAGAGTTTCGCTTTAAATCACAGTAACGGGCATGCGTATAATTTCGTTTTAGAACAGCTATCACTGGCGCTAAATAAGCAAAGAGTAATCAAGCGATGAGCCGCAATAAACTACTCAGTTAAGTTCTCTACTCTCGGATAAGTTTCTACATCCAACTTTATCTATCCAAGGATATAGAACTGTGAAGATAATGATTGAAGGACAATGTAATCAAACGTACGTATGTGTGCAGTTCCTTATAGGTGCTTCTGGAACTGCTCATTTAATGTGTTCTATTGTCTGGACGATTATTCTCCATGCTTATTTTAGAAAAATGAAAGTAAGATGTATTTAAGGAAACCCCTTATATGCAAGTGTATTAGTAAACTGAGGCCTTTTTGGTTTGATTGTAGGCTAGTGATGAGAGGTAAAGCAGAGTGAACAAATGAGTAAAAACAATAAAATCAATATGAAAAAAGCCATCGATTCCATTGCTAGAGATTTGTGTATGGGTCTGAGTGTGGGTGTGTGGGTGTGCGCGCACGCGCGCTCTTCTAGCTCTCTTCAATGACTCGGGTTTTTCGTCCCATAAACTCACAGACAACAACAGTAATACTCACACAATTACGGATAATAATATACTAATATACACCGGAATATCGTTTACAATTAGAGATAGTCTTGGGTCCAGCTATTTCTGATTGGCTTGTGATGGAGATTGAACTTCTCTTAATTCTTCAAGTGTTAAAGATAAAATAGTCTCGCCTACTTTCTTTGGGAACAAAAGACATTTACGAATTTTAATAGATATATGTAAACAGTCAATATACTCATTTGAATGATTTATAGATTAGTACTTTAAATGTACGGCGGGGTGAGAGGGGTGAATCTCTCATCATACTTACCGCACACTGGCTAAATTTGACGTTTGAACATTTGATAACACAAGTGACAGTGTCATAAAATAATTTGTTGTCATGTGTCTACTGATTGTGATCATCTTCCTCAAATTTCAAGCGGCGTTGACTTGATCTGAAGAGGTGAATGTATACCAGTGTATTGTCCGTTGAACTTCTGATGCATCAGTTAATAATCACCTGCCATTGAAAACGTTGGGTCCTGATGAAAATAATCCTTTATTTTCGTCTTTCCAAAAGCCATCAGAAAAACCATTTCTTCTGCAGTTACAACGTAAGTCAGTCCAGATTACTTAACATTTTATAATCCTTGGTATCAAAGATTTCACCTCTTACACCCGATGTGAAGGTTTCAATTATATAGCGAATTTCATATCATCTGAAGTATCTGCTGTTTTGCCTGTTTTATGACTCATATAAATACGGAAGCATTTGTTAGGTATGTGAAGATACATCTGGTTTTTCTACTGTTTAATATTTAAGTGAGCACCAAAACGTCACATTTAAGAGACATCTGTCTCTTGGCAAGCATGCTTTCGTACAACCATACCCAAATGCAAAAAATGCACCATGTGGAGTAACATATACTCTACGGGTTCTCATGGGACAAAAAAACTGACATTTTAAATGACTGGAATATATTTTACAATTTTGTAATTCCAACCAATTTCTATAGATTACCTTGAAGCATTCCAATAGGTTGTGATGTCTTTTATGGTATAAAAAGTGTACCTGTGAGGTAGAATGGGGGGGGATAAATATGAATAAAAATGATAAAATATTTTGTAATGCACTAAGTGAATCTGAAATGAAGAAAACACCTACGCTGAGACTACTGAACGATGTACAACAGAATGTAAGAGAACAGGAACAAAAACAAGCAGTGAGTGCAAATGGCATGAAGATTAAAAAGAAGAAAACATCTACTGTGTTGCTGTATGGAGATTCGAAAATTAGGGGTCTTTGAAGACGGTAGGGTCATAAAAAGCATGTTATATAGAGGTTAACGTTTAAGGATATGACTGAAGCTGTGAAACTGCAGAGAGATAGGAGTGAGATTATTGTAGTAGTGGGAACTAATGATCTATATATACGAGGGTGGTCTGAATTCTAACACTGAAATCAAGAATTTATAATTTGAAAATTATTATTTTTTCAACATAATCTCCCTTAAGTGTAATACATTTATCCAGCGTCATTATCCCGTTCTTGTAGTGGTTCACAGTAAGATCTGCTGAATTCCTTCCATCTACAGCTGAAATCACCTCTTGATTTGAAGAAACACGCTAACCAGCGAGGAGGAGTTTGTTTTCGGAAGAGATAGAAGTCATAGGGAGCCAAATCTGAGGAATAGGCTGGATCTTCCAACAATTCATAGATCACAGTGCAGATCCCTAAATTTTCCCATTGTCAAAACACCTTTCTGGCCAGGTGCATTGTCCTGATGAAAGATGATTTTTCCATCTGCAAACCGGGTCTTTTCTCACGAATTTTTTCGTCCAGTCTGGTTAAAAGATCGCAGGAATATTCCCAGGTTACCGTTTGCAAGATAATTAATAAACAAAATGCCTTTAGCATCTCAAAATACCGATGCCATGACTTTTCCTTCTGATGGAACCGACTTTGTCTTTGGCGCTGAACAACTGCCGTCTGTCCACTGTTTTGACGGCTGTTTGGATTTTGTGTGTAATGGTGAATCGACGTCTCATTAATCTCATTTACTAGTAATAAATCGATGCAAAAAATCACTTTTGTTCTTGTTAAAACGCTCCAAGCACTGTTCAGTGATCTTCATGCGAAAGCGGTTTGGATCTGCTGTGAGCAAGCTTGCCACCCATCTTGAGCATATCGTTTTCATTTGCAATTCTTCATGCAAAATATATCCTACACGTTCTTTTGAAATGCCTGTTAGTCTCAGCAATTTTACTCACTTTGACTCTCCCGTCATCCATTACGATATCGTGCAGTTGATCAATGATTTCTGGTGTTGTTGCACGTTTCGGACGTCCTTCATGTGGATCATCTTCAAAGATGGTACTCCCAATTTTAAACTCGAAAGTCCATTTCTTAACTGTTGAAAACGAAGGTGAAGAGAGCCCCTAAATGTTTATGAACTTCGAATGAATTTCTTTTGGCATTAAATCTTCTTTTACAAAGAATTTTCAATCGTGCGATTGAAAATTCTTTGTAAAAGAAGATTTAATGCCAAAAGACATAATTACTTTATGTCTTACCTTCTTATTCAATATCTCTTAACGGGAAAACCATAGAAAAGTTTCCCTTGTAACGAGCACTGATAACGTGGTAGTGTTAGCCTATAAAAATGTTGTGAATGTATGAATACGTGAAACGCTCAAATTTTAATGACGTTCTGGGATATGTCATTATTTTAAATAGTATTTTCTTCCTATGAGTCATTTCAGTGTAATGCTTCCACGCGCATTTTGGAATTCATAAAATAAGTAAAAAGTGTTCTTGCCATTTACGAATGATCTAAGAAATCTTCTTTACAACGTCTTGCCAGAAGTTTGTATTTCAGCTGTGGAGTCCGATTACAATTGCAACTAGCTCAGGTGTTTACTTTGCAAATTAATAATGTTTCTAATGGATTTGACTTTAAGAATAACCTCCACTTTTTTATAAATTGTTCAACAATTTGCATAAAAAACGCTGTTATGTTCTACTTCAATTCCTACTTCAAAGATGTGGTTAACCATGGAGATCCCTAATAGCATTGGAAAGTGTTGCGATTGCAAAATATTTTCGGCACATATAATGGTCCCATGGTAGCCGAAATTCAAACCATTGGTTAGATGGTAGCTTAAAGGTGGAGAAATTGATTGAATAGAATATCGGAAACCTGAGCCAGAGGAAGAAAAAAATACAGACTCTATACATATTTGTATAGGACATATAAATATGAATATGCGGTAGGATGGCCTAAGAAACTTGTGAATTCTCTTCGCATTATTATTGAAGGATTCGATCGGATTTATTTTCAACGTGTGCGCCTGCGATTCAGAATATTCTATGGGGTAGAAATAAATATAATTTTTATTATCATCAGGGCAGTCATTATTCCACTTCGCCTTTCAGCTATTCCACTTCTACGCTCTATCCCGATTCTCATGATACTAACATAGCTGGTCTTCGACCACAAGAAAAGTAGGACACCCCAGGACATTTCTGATATTTGTTAAAAATGGACGCAGACATAGGAAGAAAGACAATTTGATGTCTTGCTTCTTGGGTGATGGTTTACAGTCTGTCTTTGTCTTCGACGATTAATGGTTTCCGAGTCTTTTCTCTTCTTCATTAGCGGACCATAGTGACCATTCTTTTATTTGATATGCGTCCAGAGAAAAGTGACATCATCAGCCGAGTCAAATGGCACAGTGTAGCGAAATAAGTTTTTAAAAAGGCGCTTCGATGTCATTTGGACAGGAATATAAGAACGATTGAAGACATTTAATTGACAGAATAAATTAATGATAAGATGTTCGCATCGATTAAAAGAGTTATGGGTTATCATTAAATAAAAACTCGAAAGGCGAAAAAATATTAAAATGGATGAATTCAATTATGAGACAAAATGCACTTAACCACTCCATTTTTGAGAGAAAATGTGACATCATCGTATTAGAATTGACGAATCCGAAATAAGAAGAAAGCACGCACGTTGCTTGTTTTTTATACATCAGAAAATAGCATCCTCTCTTCAAACGAATAAGCGATTGCTCTTTTATTTTGAACTGAAATACATTTGGTTATGAATAGCAACTCCAACATCAATTGATGAAAGAAAGAGAGGAAACAAAAAAAAAAAAAAAAAAAACTGCCTGAACTAATCGGAATGGTTATTTCGATCCTTATGGAAGAAAAGATATGCATAGAGAGCTTTTCAGAGATTAGACTAGGTTTATAGTAACCATTTCATGATTTTTTAAGATTAATATTACTAATAAAAACATTTTGGTACCTCTATTAGTGTATCATAACAGTGATTTTTGTCTCATTCCCAAAATGTATTGACTGGCATTTCGCTACGAATACTAATGAAAAACTTTACACTTACAAAAAAATCAACAGCCTCTTGTTTCAAAGGAACATTTTCAAAGGTCTCTCTCTCTCTCTCTCTCTCTCTCTCTCTCTCTCTCTCTCTTGTTCTTAATTTCTTTAAAGTTGAATCACGGAAGTAGCAGGGTAGTCACTTTAAACCAGATCAAGATAAGATAAGGAATCGTGACGTGTTTAGTTGTTCATTTGATGACGTCATTGTTGGCGTGACGTCGCGAGATTGGAATGTTAGGAATTTTCCTGGGGGGCATATGTGTCAGTGACGTCAGTTCTTATATTTTGTTTTGCATATGGAATTATGGGTGGTTGTAGAGATAAATACTCGTGTTGTGATTGGTGGTGCACTTCTGACCAGATCAAGATCAAGATAAGATAAGGAATCATGTCGTGGGTGGGTGTTATTATCAGATAAAGATAAGGGACGTCATTGGTTATTTGTAAATAAGTGATGTCATTTGTTATTTGTAAATAACTGACGTTATTGATCTTAAGATCTTTAAGATCTTAATTTAAGATATTAATTCAAAATATTCGGAGGAATTATGAATAAAATATGAATTTGAAATAGAACACGAATATAGAAGAAAATATGAATGAGCTATAGAAAAAGAAATAGTGTTTCAGGGGACACAGTATATAATTAAATTATTCAGAAAAGCTCGAAACCCTGCAGCTATCACGACTTACTCTAAGACGTCCCAACCTTTAACAGGAAAGAAATACCACAAATGTATTGGAAAATTAGTGTTTGAGTGACATTAGCATATAACTAAATTATTCAGAAAAATCTCGAAACCATGCCGCCATCATGACTATACCCTACTCTAAGAATTCCCACCATTTAACAGGAAAGAAATGCCCCAAAATGTATTGGAAAATTAGTAAAGCCATCTATAGACAAAACATGATGACAATGATGGATGTGTATAACCCTGAGAATTTTCCAAGGAATCTCATCTCAAATACATCGCCCACAATTCCATAGCCAAACCAAAACACCATGTGGTATCACAGAGAGACCTATGTTCCCCAGAAATTTCCAGAAACATAACGTCACGATTCTTATCTCTAAATATCACCCACAATGCACTACGTAAACCAAATACACCACGTGATATCCCTGTCAGACGAAGGCCCCAGCGAAATTTCAAACATTCCAAACTCTATAGCAACAAACATTCACGTCACGATTCCTTATATTATGTTGATCTTGATCTGGTCAGAAGTGTCCCAAGAATCACAAGATGATTCCTTATACACTAATACATCTCCCTTTCCATTCAAAACAACAACAACAACGTCACTTATTTACAACTAACAAATAACATCACTTTTCTTCATCTGATAATAACACACACCCACGACACGATTCCTTATCTTATCTTGATCTTGATCTGGTTTTAAGTAACTACCCTACTGTTCACGGATAAAACTAATTTCTAAGTGGTGATTGAGTTCTTCGAACAGCACAATCTCTGACCCTGTAATCAGAATGTAATAGAAATGTTGGGAAACAGAGACACTGAGCAGGTCATGACAGCAAATGAGAGAGAAATAAGATGAATAGTTGTCGTATGAATGCCGAGATGTCCAAAAAGTTAATTGATGGAAAGATGATAATTCTAAGAGACATGGCAAGCGTCTCATAAAAGTATGGTTCTTTACAGATGTCACATTGATTTTGTGGAAGACATCTAAGCGGGTGATGAGAAGATCCGATCATCTCTTATCTCTGACGATGACTATGTAAACTGTTGTAGGGCTAGATAGCCAAGTTTTAACGAAATATTGGTAAAGGTGGGGTTAATATAGCATTTAAAACTACAAGCAGCAATCCACTCATTTAAATACGAAGGTGACTCTCTTCAGCAGAGGCTTAACGATGTTGATACTTTACCATCAACGCTATCCTAGCCGAAAAAAGCCTCTTATTATTTTAGTTTTTAATGAATATTTGGAGACAAGTTTCTTCAAAAATTGTATATGATCACATGTTTCTATGTAAAATTACAATCGATGGTACATCTTTTGTAATAGATATCCCCTCTTGGATATTACCCTCCTGAATTCGCAGCAGCAGGACATGAGTTCTGTCCGTTCTATTTCGAATTTCACTGCTTGGGAGAAAACTTGCAAATTACGTTTCACGAAATGTAAATTTTATTGCATCTTGGAAGGTAGACAAGACAACAAACTCTTTCTGACAACGGGAAGTATACACAAAGAAGAAAAAAATAACACTACATGTAACAGCATCGATTAAATGTAACATGTAACAGCATCCATTTTTTTTTAGCAATTTACATTGCTAAAAAAAAAAATGCTTGTTCATAAAGATAAGTGGGCGCACGCGCACACACACATAATGTATTTGTATATTGTATAAAGTTCATTTATATAAATGTATGTTTCGCTTGTTTAATAATTTTGTTTCCTACTCCTTATACGTACACAAATTTATACTTACGGAATTTCATTCTGTTTTTATTCATGAATGAATTTATTCATTCTGTTCTCACAAACCTAAAGCGCGCAGATTAAAAGATTACTGGGAGTAACGGGTTGAATGAGCATGCAAGACTGTAAAAAGATAACTGAGCAGTGTTCCCGAGTTCCTGTGGATTTGGCAAAAAATGAGAGTTATCATGTACGCTACTTACTGCACAATGGCTGTAGAAATATCCGTAGAAGAGGCAGATGCAGAAACTGAGCTTGTATGGGAAAGTAGCTGAAGCGAATCTATAAATGAAGTGTCAATAACCAACCGAGCTGCCTTTTTATGAATAGTATCAAGAATGTTTAGGGTGGTCGTAAGTGCACTACACTGCGCCAACCACGAGAGTAGTGTTTATGTCTAATTAGCACTGTTGACTATTAATTTTCCATAAAAAATGCTTATTAGATGCAAATATGAAGTTTTGTGGAACAAAAGAGTGACAGAATAAATTAGTGATTGAATGGTAAACCTTAGAGACAACAATCATATAGTACGCGTGTCAACATCTACTAATACACCAAAATGCGTGAAGAATTTAAATTCTGTCCTTGGAGTAAAAAAAAAAACATATTTTGAAAGAAGAAATGGGTATGCCGTCAGACACAGACAAACCATTTCGCGTTGTACATGACCATGAATGCGGGACACGCGAACAGAAAGCTACCAATACGAATACTCTGCAGGGCAGAGTATTCGTATAGCAGTTAAATTCAATATCCAGATGATAGATTCTAGTAAAATAAATTTATTCATATTGAAAAAAAAATTATTATTCAATAGTAATTTAATAATTAATATTTAATAATAGTAATTATTAAATTTATTATTAAATTTAATAATAAATTTAATTGTTATTTCGTTTGTTCGCTTGATGGGCTGACATCAAGCGAACAATATCAGCCCATCTTACTGCCGATTTGGTGGATCAAAGTAGATTGACATGTGGCGTGTTTGGTTTCTAGAGTAATTTATGAAACTATAAATGGAAAACATATACAAAATTCACCAAAACAGAAATATCCTTTTTTTTTTTCATTTTTATGTTTATAAGACACTTTTCGAAGGACTATACTCTTGATGTCATGAAAGACTTTTATTAATCCATAACCTCAGATTATTCTGTATAAAAATGCACACAATACTCGTTTCGATTTTTTATCCCACCACCCAACCCCAAAGAAAATACGTAGTATTTCCTCTCACTTTTTTGAATGCTTGCAGAAATACAGAACACAGAAACTGGGCAGGGACCACTGCCGCACCACACCTCAGAACGAACAGCTGGTGTTGTTTTCGTTTGCCTCAGCATTAATAATAAATACTATTATTGTTACGGGCTTACGAGATTCCCATCCTGCATCAAAGCGTCGACTCGTTTGAAACAGACTGGAAAAAGGCGTCGGTGAAGTGCAAGGATAGCCCGGCCCTACAAAGACTTCAGCTAGGCCTTTTTATTAGACCTCGAAAACCTAATTCTCCCTTCTCCACACTGTGGCAAACCAACTGCCAACCGTCCTGCCACTCCAACTTCTACTGCAACAACGAGGACAGGTTGGCCACCGGGTGACCAACTGCCCTTGGAACCATAACGTTTTGCAGTAGCGAGACAGAGTAATCACGGGCACCCGAAATCACAATCTCGTCTTTCCTTAAAACATCGAAAATAAGAAACATGTCGTTTGCAAACTTCCAATGGGCTTAGTTTGGGTAGAAATAAAAATTGGGATGTTTTAAAGAAAGCAAGTCAGAAATAACACCTACTTCATTTCCAGCAAAACTGTATTGTCTCTCATGCGAATTCTCGTATGAAAGACCCTCATAGACAGTCGTCTCCAAATAGCAAAGGAAGCTTATTTCTGACTCGCTTCAAAGAAAGCAACTAAGAAATAATTCCTGCTTCGGTATTAGAAAAACGGTATGGGTGACCCATGTAGAGGGTCCTCTGCTTTCGCATTCTTTCCACTCCAAACACGAATACCAAGAGAGATATTAGCCATATCAAACAGTCAAAATCTCTTTTCAGCATTCTTCCCTGAGGGAAGCACCGAAAGAACTCCGTATTTATACTAATTTCAGAAGATCTGTGTATTGTGACGTAATAATGTGGTCAACGTAATAATGATGCATTTACTATTGAAGGTATTTTACCTTCCGAGTTTCATTGCAGTTGCCTCGGCGTGTATATCAATGACATCACACTTTAATTTTTACATTTACAAAGAATAAACTTAAGCAGACGCTCAGCCAGGGGTACATTCCTATTTTATAGGTTCGAATTAATAATACCAATTGATGCACTCACACTGCTTTGTAATATTGCTCGTGGAAATACAGGTTCCACAAATAATACTAGCATCACATCTTCCTGAGAAAATTGTAGTAGTAGTGGCGGTCGTCAGTAGGGTAACTACATACAGTATTAGCAAACACTTCATCCTTTTCCCATCGAAGCGTTATAATTTAAAATATAAAAATTAAATGGATACTTGTAGAACAATTAATAGAAAATATTTCTTAAAATTTTATTTTAATCCTAGATTGCATAATGGATTATGGATTAATCTAAAATTATGAATTAATTTATTGGAAACGTTTCTTAGGAATATAAAATTAACAAAAATGAGGATTTGTCTATTTTGTATATATTTATTTCTTCATAATTTACTGTAGTGCCCACCAAGACGCGGTAATGTGGTCTGACGTCATTGGCTTAATTTAATCTCTCCCCTCGTACAATCACGAACATCTATGCTCTCGGCCGAATTACATCTAACCATCTTTTGGCAAGATCTAATACTTGAAACTATATTTTCGAAAACACACCGAAGTTCAATTACAAAACTGCAAATCATTTGTTTGTTTGTTTTTTTAATTTAAAGAGTAATTATTTATTATCGCTATATTTATAATAATCAACAATGCCATCTTTTACCAGGAGTTCATTATTTCGGTTTCAGTTACAGCAAGATAAAATTCCACCATATTAAGACGATCAACTTTATTTTATAACCGAGTTGATTTTACTGGCTGGTTCAAGCGGACAGATGTATAACACGCATGATGCGAGATAAGACACGAAAGAAATAGTGGTATGAGAATTAGAGTGTGCAGATAGTGAGTGTGTTGTCCTGGTATGATAGAGGCCATCTTTGAAGGAAATCCAAGATTGCTAATGAGATATGAAGGGATTTTGCAACAGGATCTGATGTATGTTTTTAAGTTATGTGTGAACTTCCTGGCTACTTTAACGAAAGGTTTACGAAAGCATTTGGTGCTATGGCGAGTCCAGATATGATCCCCAAGATTATTAGAAACATTTAAATAATATTTTTGGTTAATCTGTTTATAATCAAATTCTCTCATCCTGTAAGAACAACTGTCTATTGATTTTGCGTTATCACAGACAACTCTGTAACAATAATTATTAGTGTTTCGAATTACCATGCCGGATACAATTCTCATAACGCATTTCCTAATTTTCGCTAAGCAACGTTGCTGCCTTAATATGGTTGGGCCTAATATTTTTATCATTATTCAGACATGGCTCACAAATGCAGATATATTAACTGGCATTGAGTGTAAAGGGTATAGTATTTTGAGGAAGGATAAGCAAGATAGGAGACGATGAAGTGTGATGCTACGGATATCAGATAATTTGTGTCCAGTTAGGAGAGATTGCTATTATTTCAATATTAATAACAGTATTCTTAATTTCTTCGAGCAGTGAGTTTTAGGCTGTTTGGTGTGAGATGGAATCTAACAAGGTCAAGTACATGATGGCGTGTTTCATTAGACCTAGTGGATCAGCTAAGTGACGATCAAATGCATCACTTAAATAAACTTAATGAGTGCCAAACGATTAATCATCATTGTTGAATTGACTGAAGGAACTCAAGGTCAACGAATAATTGACCTGATAATACTGTCAGATGGGGTTCCAGAGGAGACGTGATTGTTCTACTTCAGGTTGGTGAAGTGATCATGCTATACTAATGCGGTAAGCAACTAAGTTCATGGATATTCCAACTAGAGGATGATGAACTTCAAAGCACGAAGTTATGGTCAACTGAGGAAAATATTAAGTTCGGTTCCATGGTATCGGTTGCTAGATGGCGGTGCAAGTATTTGAGTTTGAAAATAAATATGGCGGTAATGAAATGGATACGGCATCTTATTATGGAAGAAATTCTTGGGAAAATAAGATAATGTGGAAATAATATCCTTGGCATTTCATGTCAGAAATTAAAATTATAATGCTCAATGATTTTTTATTATTAAAATTATCATTATATATTATGCATTTACAGAACATGTTTTTCTAGTTTTTTTAACAATGAATTTCATATAAATTTTCCTTTTTTTTGTATAATCTATTAATAATAGTTACTGAAAATGGTAATTTGTAGTTGAGGTTGAATATGATTACATTTTTAACAGTAATTATAGTATAACATTAAGTTATATATTTTTTACAATTTCGGCTTTTAATGTATTTAAGCTCTGTATCTACAACACTGCAATGTAATAAATGGATTTTGTTTTCGTTCTGTTGATCTCAGTTGAGAGGTTATGTCACAGCTTGCATCCACGAAGCTTTTTAGTAAGCTTATTTGAGGATAACACTGGTTAGATAACTTTTATTAATTCGATTGCTGTGTTGGATGCAGGCTGATGTTTGAGAGGTCAAATCAATGATCTCAGAGGTGAAATTGTCGATGTATTCTGGTGTTGCATCTGTCTTGGTGGTTCACATTCATTTTTATAGTGGTCTTCTTTTTTGAACTAATTAGCAGACTTTTTTTCACTGTGGCAGCCTATCTATGTCTTCTGAGCTTTTAATTTGTATAGGTTTTGAAGTTTGTGACTTCGTCAAGAATATCTTGGCATCTCTGATTCACAAAAATTGGTAATTTTTCTATTTTTGCTTTTCTTGCTTGGTATAACAGATTCCGGTTGAATGGTGTTAAATATTCATATAGGTAGATTGGTGTGTTGTCTTGCAATGCGTTCAAGTCCTTGGCAACTGTTTTTTTCTGTCTGCTGGCTTTTAAGAGATTGTCTCTTGTGGATTTGCTTGTAAGACGAACTATGACTATTGCGGGTCGTGGCAAGCATTGTTTTTTGCTATTCTTGGGAATCCGATATACATTATCTGTAAAGGGATGTCGATTGCATGGCCTAATTTTAAAACTATGTCTCTGAGGTTTTCTGTAGGTGCAGTTTCAGGAAGACCGTTTATAACAAGATCTTTATGTTGTTGCTGATTTAAACGTTCGTATTGTAGTTTTAGAGAATCAAGTTCTTGATAGAGTACGGATGTCTCTTTAATCAAATTGTGTTGCCTCTCAGTTAATGCGTTTATGCTGAGTTTTATGTCTTTGACCATTTGCAAGACTTCTTTTACTGCTAAATTATTATGTTTAACCAAATCCTCATATTCCCTAATTTTTTGTCATTTGTTCATTCTGTTTATCAAAGGGAGTTCTTGGACAAGATCTACTAAGCTGGCTTTTATAATCTCTAGACCGTTTTCTATTAATATATGTAAGGAGTTCCAATTACAGAACTCCCCTGTATTTTTGTCTGTTCAGTTCATCATCTGATTTTGTCTCCGGTATAATCGGCTCTGCTGTAGGTGACACTGCCTTAAGTGCGTTTCTTTGTTCTCCCTGTGTTGCATTAGATTTACGTTGCTAGGCTGTTTCTGAAAGACCGGCACAGCATTTCCCACAGGTTATATGATTTCCATCATACTATAAATCCTTCAGACATTTGATGCACTTCATATCTCACCTTTCTTATCTTGAGCAACCGTAATGTGATTGTAAAGATGGCGACGTCCTTTGTTCTTCGCTCGATGTTGACCACAATCCTCCCTGTTCACTTTGCAGCACTTCAAAATTTGGCTTCTTATTAGCCGATTTCGGTGACTTTTATATCATTGTCTTCGGCCTGATAAGTAGAGTTATTTGGGAACACTTACAAATTAAAAACAGTAATTAGAATCACTTTAAAACTATAGAAAACGGGAGCAGTGATATCACCGTGTGCCTGTTTGTATGGCTACACAGTGTCCTGTGTAGCCATACAAACAGGCAACAAGCACTTACAGAAACAGGTTTAACGGAGATTTTCTGCTCTTCAATTAACGGCATAGGTTTACCAATGGAAGGTCATGCTTGAGTAAATTTCTCACATTATATAGCAAAGGTCATGGTCGAGCTAGACTAAGTGAATTCATGAAACTTTTACACTTTCTTATTTATCATTTATCAACTCGTGGATTAGGCCTACCGCGGATACCACGTTAAAACAAGCGCACTTAATTCTCTACCTCAGAGGTGGTGTAGAAAAGATTACAATTTTTATCTGTTTTCTTTTGTATCAATTCTCATTAAAACAGCGAAGTCATCATCATTCATCATCTCTGAATGATGATGACTTCGCTGTTTTAATGAGAAGTCATCATCATCTCTGAATGATGATGACTTCTCATTAAAACAGCGAAGTCATCATCATTCAGAGATACTTTTTATGGCTCCATGTTTTCTTGTTTGATGCAAGGATGTTCATCAAAATAGTTAAATACCTTTGCCCTAGTTAAAAGCTACTAACCTTCTTTTACAAGCCCTACTTAAGGGTTCCTGCGATTTCTAAATCTCAGATTAATAAGTGGGTAGGACTTGAAAAACGTTTAGAAAGAGCACGTGTTTATTACACATTAACGTGAGTCTCCATTGGTGACATATTGTTTAGTCTTTTGTACTGAACATTAGTGGAATAGTTTTCACTAGAAAAATAAAACGTTCAAGGGGTTTCAGAGGTGAATTGTAGACTAATAACGAATATTATTCAAGGGAAAATGAAAGAGTTTGAAAAGAATGTATTATATCACAGTATAGCACGGTACATGTGCCAGAGTTTTCTCTTTAAAATACTGCCTTATAGAGGGCACTGCTACAAAAAATTGTGAATTATACAGTTCATTTATTTTTTGGAAAGCGCCCTCTATGCAATAGTTTAGTTGAGATTTTCGCGATGTGGGATTTTTAAGTATTTGTATCAGGTGAAATTGATTTAGCGGTTGTTTATGTTGTGTTGTTAAAGGGAAATAATTAAGATTTTTGTTTATCACTTTCCTAATGATATTTTTCGCGCTTTACCGATGTTTACAATAAGTGTGTAATCAGATATAGTAAGCACATGTATGATTAATAATGTGGACGCTGTGTCGTGATAAAAATAATTCAAATTTCATATTTTGGAGATAGTCTACCAAAAATAATGAATGCTAATTTAACGTTGTATTGTTGCATAGTGTGCGAGCATGCTTTAGCTTGCTGCAGTGTAAAATTATCTCAAGTTCAATATATATTTTATATTGGAACAGTTAACTTCATAGTCTGGTTATGTTGTTAATAAAGTCCTGCAAAGTTGTTAACATCAAATTATGCTGTGTTAGCGGTGTTCACATAAATGTTGATTTAATATGAGCACCTTGATTGTAAACTGTTGCGGTCTTTTGATGAGAGTTTTTGACTTCTAATTCCATGGAATACGTAAATGAATAAACCCTAACTAGTTGTTCTGCTTGGCTGTTTGAACAGAGGCAATGCAATATGAAACAGCTGACTTCTGTAATGGAGTACGCTGTTGTACAAAGCTAAGAAAGAACTACATTTGTAACTGTGCATAGAAATATTTTCATGTCCGCAGGGAAATGTGGACCGTTTATTTTCAGCATACTAATTAATTATCTGACACAACATATGTGTTATAAATTTACTACGAATTAAATTGAAATGCGTTTTTGGCAAAAGTTACAAATTTCCAAAGGAGTAAGTTAAGGAATGAATGTATAGTGCTTAAAGAAAACTATGTGGAGAGACTTTTCAATTTAGAATATGTCCATCCTGAAGTGCGATGTAGCTCTTACTACGACGTGCCAGGCTTAACATCAAGTGATTCAGGAGTTCTTCAGGCAAACTGGCCCACTGCTCCTTCAGAGCAAGGATAAGGCCTTGTTTTTTTACTGGAGTGGAATTTCGAGTAGCAACGCATCTCCCTATTGCATACATCATGGGGTTAAGAGCTGGGTAGCATGCTGGCCACTCAGTTGTATTAATATCCTTGGTCTCCAGAAGTATATTCGTTCCTCGTGTGTTGTGGCATTGTCATCCATAAAATGAATACTTCGCCTACAGTATCACGGAACAATCGAACATGACGTTGAAGAACTTCGTTACAAAATCGTTCACCAGACATGGTCCCTTTTTCCAGCACTTGTAGCGCGGTGCGTCCATTAAGCATAATGCTCCTTCACACCATGATCCCAGCACCACCGTATCTAACCCTTTCAAATGAATTCTCGCGATAGTAAGCTGTACACTTTCATGCCAGTTCAAGTGTCGTCTAGAATCGAAGAAAAGACTGAAACCACTCACATCTGTAAAGATTATATTAGCCCATTGGCGTGTTGTCCAAGTTTTATGGGTACAACACCACTGAACAAGTGCCCTACGATGAGTTAAAGGGACGCACACTACAGGCATTCCGATGTATAGGCCTACTTGTCGCAAACGTCTTGTCTAGTTTGGCGAGATATGTGCATATCTGTGCTTGAATGGAACCAACTTGCAAACTGACCTGCCGTGATTCCTCGATTATGTTTTGCAGTTATAATAAAAATCTGTCTTCATGCTCCGCGACGAGGGTGATTTCTTAGCAAACGTGTTGAACACATTCCATTGGTTTGAAACTCTTCCTAGAGATTGGACACAACGCTGTGTGAAATTCCAAACTCTCTGGCAATATTAGTAATTCTGCGGCCCTCTTCAAGCTTTCTCCAATCATTTTTCCGCTCGTCAAATCATCAAAATGATGTCTTTGAGACATTACGGGAAATCCAAGTTTGCAACTTCATTCTTTCAAGAAATGAGCTTCCTTCAAATAAAATTTGCTTAGCTCAGCAGTTTGTCTTTCATTCTGTTAATTGTTACCAAGCAAATCTTTTGCACGTGATTCGAAAACTTTAATATACTCACACTTTCTGCTCCAACTCCTGTGTCATTAAGTGTATATATCCGGTTATTCTTCACTTTTTAAGCGTTTCTTCTCCTTTATAAGTGTTTTTCTTCAGTGAGTGAGGCAACTTATTGAAGTGAGGTTCGTAGCGGTTTGGATCAATGTGGCATTTCCGTTGTATCTTCCGAAAATCTTTTCACACATGACAGAATAATTCTATGTTTAGACAGATCGGTATTAGACTGGCAATAACGCAAGCTGCCTCTAAACATATTGTCGTATAACCTTTCATTATTCATAATCACTCCAAAAAAAATGATACGAAATAGCAGAGATGGTTCAATTAAAGCATTAAATATATATGACGGGGAAGTATTTGTTATTGAAGTAGAAATTAAAGGAGATATCTCCGCGATACGAAGAGAATTCAAATAATTACTTGAAGGTTAAATGAAGTATTTGGAAGTCATCGCTGGAAAGCTGTATAGCTTTGCATGTATTCAGGATTTAATAAATAAAGCCGAATGCAATGAAAAACTAATCAAGGATGTGTGCACTAAAAAGGCAGAAATAACAAACGAAAATAAAACACTGAAAGCTCAAATGAACGAATTGGAATGGGAAGTTAATGAAATTCAGCAGTTCTCCAGGTTGAACAATATTGAAATAAACGGTTTACCAGAAGCTCATAATAAAAATACGCATAGTATAACGGAATGATTGGTGAATCTACTTGGAGTTAGCAGGAAAGACATCGTGCATGCCCACAGAATACCCACCAGCAGAAAAACAGACATCAAACCAGTTGTTATCCAATTAGCAAGAATATTAAAAATAAGTGGATGACGGAGAGAAGAAAACTCAACAAAATTACAACTCAACAGTTTGTTGAATTAAAAACGATGTCCGTATATATAAACGACCACTTGACCAAACTTAATAAGCAACTTCTTTATGAAGCAAAACAAAAAAAAATTGTATTTGATATATACCGTGCATACAATGGCCAAGTTCATTGTTAAATAATGTTCTCAAGACCTTAAAACAGGATAATATCATACTAGTGGGGATATGAATTTGGATATATATAAGAATAATAGCAAAATTGAAGAATATAAAAATACATTATCTGCACATGGATTTCTTGCAAACATTGATGACAATACGTGAGAATCGAACAAGTTGTATTGATCACATATTCATAAGAAACAAAATGGCCTATGACATATCTTCTGCAATCTATTTTAAGAAAATAACAGACCATCATTCTATACTGTTGAGTCTATCATTAGCTAATAGTGTTGATATGAGTTGTGCAAGTAGTCATAAAAAATTCGAAACTGGCACCAATTGTAATAAATTTGAGAATTACAAAACATTATCAACTGCCTCAAAATGATAGATTCAAACAGTTATAAGCGGAGTTTATCAAAATAATTAAATATGCAGGCAGCAAATCGCAACATCACCGAAGAGTTACTGTGAAAATGATCTTCACACACGCTGATAACTGTAAACATTTCGCTAAACACTTAAAAGAAAAAATAAAGCAGGTAAAACAACAGTATCTCTTAACGAAATTTCATTCTTATATGAATGATAAAAGTAAAGATGGTGGTTGGTTAACATGATAATAGGAAACACAAAGCAGAAAATACGCGAATTCCCAGAGGGATGACATCACCGATGTACTTAACGAAATGAACAACCACTTTACAAACTATGGTAGTTGTGATTTTGATCCTACAGAGAGAATAAAGTACGTGAGTCACCTTCCGTGGATTAAGAATTCCATGTATCTATATGCAGTAAATGAAGATGTGGTAAAGAGTAGTGATCGGATTAAAAAAGGGGAAAAATGGGATGTTACCATACAAATGTCGAAAAACTAAATAATATCATTAAATATAAGTTAAAGTTCTTTACATATATTATTAATAAATCTTTTGAACACACTAAATTTATAGAACTCTTAAAGACTGCTTCGGTTGTACAGCTATTTAAAGGAGATAACAGGAATGAAATAAAAAATTACAGATCAATATCTATACTATACACAATCTCAAAGGTTATTGAATTCCTAATAAAACAAAACGATGATATCGAAATACCATATCCTTTTACGCATCTAATCAATACAGGTTTAGAGCTGGATACAACACCAAAAACGCACTATTGGAGTTCCATAAAATAGTTGGAATAAATAGTTGGAATAAAAGGTGGAAAAAATGTAGTGGAATAAATGAAGGACTCTGCACAGCAACCGGTTTTTTTTTCCTCTTCTTGATATATCTACGGCGTTCGGCTGTGTTCATCATGATCTACTACTGAAAATGTCTAAATAACGCATCAGAGGGATTATTAATGACTGGTTCAGATCTTATCTGAATACCAGAAAACAATATACCAGCTACGACACATTTAATAGCGCAACAAAATAATAAAATACGGAGACCCACACGGTTCGGTGCTAGGACCCACCTATTTTTAATATATGGGAATGATCAGTGTAAATACAAACTTTTTGACTAATGATATCGTTCGCAGACGATACGGCATTAGTATACATCGAAACGACCCTTGAGGATCTAGAAAATCGGACTAACCGTATGTTGAAACTAAATAAGTGGTTTAGCAACGATGGTCTTAAAATTAAAATTACAAAAATTAATTGACATGAATAGAACGAGATATATGTACTTCACGTTAACTAATAAGCTGGATTATTACAATATAATATTTTAAATATTTATTTTCAACGTATATTATTAGAGATCATAATAACTTACTATGTCCAATTATGATACTATTCATTTACAAACATATACCATGTTCTGTGAGCGCTCATAGATAAAGTCACTGGATTTTGCAGTGACTGTATCCAGCTAATTTAATTTTTTAATAACGAGTATGGCTGCGGCCCTTGGTTACACGCATAAAAAATTGTAAAAACTCACTAACTTATTTTATACAATTTTATAAAGTACAAAAACTATCCAATAATGTATTTTTCTCTACTTGTATATATAATGAAAATATTTGTATTTGTCTGTAACAAAATAATCAGCCAAAAATAAATATAAAAATCAACAGACAATACGATAGTAAAACTTGAATTGTATATTTATAAATATTATGTATACCATGAGAATAATCAGCCTTGTATTTGTATAAAATCTTGCTAAGTTTTGTAAAATCGTATTTATTAAGATTACGTCGATTTTTAATTCTGCAAACTAATTCCATAAAAATTCTTTCAATTTATATTTTTGGTGGTGAAGCTTGATAGAATTTTATTTGCTTCTCTACAAGCTATACTTTGGCGCTGAAGAACTGGCTTCTGTCCACTGTTTTGCCTGCTGTTTGGACTCTGATGGGTAATGGTGAATCAATGCTCATCCATAGTAATAAATCAACGCACAAAATCAGTTTTATTCTTGTTAAAACGTTCCAATCACTGTTCAGAGATTTTCATGCAAGTGCGTTTTGAATCTGCGCGGCACCCATCTTGCGCCAAGCTTTTTCATTTGCAATTCTTCATGCAAAATATATCTTACACGTTCTTTTGAAATGTCTATAATCTCAGCATTTTCACCCAATTTGACTCGCCCGTCATCCAATACTATATCGTGCACTTGATCAATGATTTCTCGTGTTGTTTTGGACGTCCTTCACGTGGATCATCTTTAAGGCTGGTACGGCCACGTTTAAACTCGGAAGCCAATTTCTTAATTGTCGAAAACGCAGGAAACGAGTGCCAATAAACATTTATGAACTTTCAATGAATTTCTTTTGCCGTTAAACCTTCTTTTACAAAGAATTTTTAATTGCACGATACTCAATTTTATCCATTTCAAAGAATACAGACAACATTTTGTTTGACACAGCTGTATAAAAACATCTACTTGATAGAATGACTTGCAGTTTCACGTGGATGCTTATGACAGATGTACGAACTTAGGAAATAAAACACCTTGCCGATATTGCAAGTCTAGAACCCCACACGTAGTGCAAGTCAAGGCAACTCGTGGTAAAGGAGAATAAGCTCTGATTACTATTCTTAACCCCTTAACATACAAAGACATCTGTGACACATCTTTTGTTTACTGCACCAAAATTGATTTTGAATTTTGGTTTCACATATAAATACAACCTAATATAGACGCTAGACAATCCTGTGCCTATTTCCTTCAGCCAAGAAAAGTTGCTAACGGCGTGTATCGGCTATTTCGTTTGCATTTGCACAAAGTCATCATTATTTTTCAAATAATGTAATATACTGCCATAAGCAGTATATTACACTGTTTACGTTTACATAAATGTAAACGTAACTTACTTGCTTACGTCTACATAAATGTAAACGTAAGCAGTGTATTACACTGCTTACGTGTATTGCACTCGTTTGTCTTACGTTTCAAATCGTCAATATTTACATCGTTCCCACGTATTTCATCTATTATAAACAGAAATGTATATAAATACTCGTTTTATATAATTTTGAATGTTTAGACAAGAATTCTCGTGTTCTTTACTCAACAGTTGGATTGGTCAATGTCAGCGATATCTAGCAAACCATGTTGATCCATCTTACTGCTTATTGGCAATAAGATTGATCATATGGCCTGTGTGGTTTCTAGAGTAAATTAAGAAAAAATAAATACAAAATATAGCAAAACAGAAAAAAATCCTGTTCATTTTTAAATTTATAATATTGAAGAAAATTACATTTGATCTTATTAGACTTTTATTATTCCATAATCTTAGATTAATCCGCACATATGCAGTATAAAAATGCACACACCATTCGTTTCTCTTTTTTATCCCACCACCCAATCCCAAGGAAATACGTGGTATTTCCTCCAACATTTTAGAATGCTTGCAGAAATACAGAACACAGAAACAGGGTAGGGACCACTGCCGCACCACACCTCAGAACGAACAGCTGGCGTTGTTTTCATTTGCCTCAGCATTAATAATAAATACTATTATTGTTACGGGCTTAAGAGGTTACCATCCTGCATCAAAGCGTCGACTCGTTTGACACAGACTGGAAAAAGGCGTCGGTGAAGTGCAAAGATAGCCCGGCACTACAAAGACTTCAGCTAGGCCTTCTTATTAGACCTCGAAAACCTAATTCTCCCTTCTCCACACTGTGGCAAACCAACTGCTAACCGTCCTGCCACTCCAACTTCTACTGCAACAACGAGGACAGGTTGGCCACCGGGTGACCAACTGCCCTTGGAACCATAACATTTTGCAATAGCGAGACAGAGTAATCACGGGCACCCGAAATCACAATCTCGTCTTTCCTTAAAACATCGAAAATAAGAAACGTGTCGTTTGCAAACTTCCAATGGGCTTAGTTTGGGTAGAAATAAAAATTGGGATGTTTTAAAGAAAGCAAGTCAGAAATAACACCTACTTCATTTCGAGCAAATCTGTATTTTCTCTCATACGAATTCTCGTATGAAAGACCCTCATAGACAGTCGTCTCCAAACAGCAAAGGAAGCTTATTATTTCTGACTCGCTTCAAAGAAAGCAAGTCACAAATAAGGCCTACTTCATTATCCGTAAACTCTATGAGTGACCCTTGTAGAGAGTCTTCTGCTTTCGCATTCTTTCTAATCCAAACGCGAATACCAAGAGAGATGCTGTTTTGGCCATATCCATAACAGCATCTCTTTACAGCATTCTTCGCCGAGGGAAATACGGAAAGAACCGCTATATTTATACTAATTTCAGGAGATCTATTCAGAGTGACGTAGTAATGTCGTATACGTAATAATGATATATTGACGTTTGAAAGAATTTTACTATTCGAGATGCATTGCAATTGTCATGCTGTGTACCGATGACGTCACACTTTAATTCTTTCATTTACAGAACACATAGGCCTACTCTCATATGGATGCTCTGACACTGCTTTGGTATATTGCTCGTAGAACGACGGTTTCACATAACACGAAGACAAAGTAGCAATCTTTATTCTAACTATATATTAGCAAACAATGCCTGCTTTTCCCATCGAAAGGTTCTAATTTTATATATAAAAATGAAATCGATATTTGTGAAACAATTCAATAGAACAAATCGCCCAAAATGAAATTTCAGAAGTGGGATCTGCAAATTCGCATTTTATCACATATTTAATTTCCATTATTTTCTTTTTTTGAATTTATTTCCTATTTAAATGTTCCTGTGCGGGCCACCTCTTAAAGAAATTAGTATTTCTTTAAGAGGTGGTCCTATCTCTTTAATCCTGTCTTTTCAGCCATAGCTGATTCTTTTATGGCACACATGAGAAATATACGAGAAGAATAAAAATTGAAATTAAAAAAAAACAACAACAACTAATTATTTGTTGTTCGATTACGAAGGCGTATTGATCGAAGCGACACATTATTCGTTTTTTTTTAATTTGCATAAAAATCAAATTTGAAATTTCGTCCCTTTGAGAGGTTCAGAATTTACCAAAAATGTCCAATAATAGACATTATTGTCTCTCCCACCTTGCTAAATAGTTTTCAACGCTCAAGGAGTCTTGATTTAAAGAGAAGGTAAGAGGACTCTGTCTGTCGAATAAAGAGATCATGGTTTCCTGTGATGTATTCTCCCTATTCTCCAAACTTCCCCTACAAGAGAATCTTCCAGTTTTTCAGTTTGATATTCCAGAAGACTTTGCTAGCCTATTTACTGTCAACGTAGGCTATTTTATAAGGCACAAGTTGTTCAAACAAATCGAAAGAAAAGGAATCGGCAGTCCTATCTCTCCTGCGTAGCTGATTATTTTATAGCACAGATGGAAAAATAAATCTTTCACTCTATTTTTCCTCGAGAAGAATATGTTACATTTTGGCCATGATATGTTTAGTGGTTGGTCCCACTTGGAATCAGAATGACTTCAGTCTCTAGAGAAATACTCATTCTACTCCCGTATCAAGTTCACTATTCACTTTCAATGGATTAACCATGTACCCTTTTTTGGATACCTCAGTAATTCGAAATCGCACAGGTCATCTAGAATTTTCAGTTTATTGGAAGCCCTTTCTAGTAGAAGTAGATACATTAACTCGTTAGAGGGTTTAGTGAATTAAATATAGCACATATTAATAAATAAACAAACATTTAATGCCACCTATATTTCATCTCATTCATTGAGATATCTTCAGAAAAAGAATATTAAAATTGCAAACCACACATACTTTGCATAAACAACAAATGATTAGACCAAAAGACCAAAGCTCCCGACGATCACCTTTTAGAAATGCTGTTGGCTAGCCTTACCTGTTTTTGTTTTCGTGGAGGGTGGGGAGGGGGTGTCGACTATGAATTAAAGTTTTCCAAAATCTTGGGAATGGTAATAAAATAATACTTATTAAGATTTGGTTATTTATTTTTAAATCTGCTACTGATTCTAAAAAACCCTCTCAAGCTTAATAGCTTTTATATTTGATTCTGTGCAAGCTACCCATGGGGTGGTTACCATGACTGATCTGACCAATTTTTATAACAATAGATGTATTTTTATGTTCTTTTATATGGATGATAGCAGATTTCCCGTTTGGCCATAATAAGATAATTTACAGGAACAAGGTAATCTGTAAACACCTTAAACCGATAGAGGAGGTAGAGGATCCTTTGGAGAGTAGATGAGGGTGTCTAGCTAAAAGTCAGGTTAGACTGCAGTGTAGAGATGGTACTTCTTTTTGCTTACCGGATATACCTATTAGTATATATAATATATTCAATTTTTTAGAAGAGTAATTATTCAATGCTGCATAATTCGTCTCTCTCTCTCTCTCTCTCTCTCTCTCTCTCTCTCTCTCTCTCTCTCTCTCTCTCTCTCTGCTCAATTGGTCCCGAATCGAAATAAAAGTATTTTAGCCACAAATAGAAAGTATTATTTTATTTAGTTCAGAATAACCAGATGACGTATACTTATGTGCAGTTGCTGAATTAGTAAATGATAATGTAACACAAATGCTAAATGAAATTCCGCTCTGGGATGAAAATAAACGAGAATTTGCATCTCACGTTTAGATCCTTGCCAAATTTTTTCAGTACCCTAAGACTCATATCGAAAATAAAATCTCCTCTGAGATCATGAAAAATTATTGAAAGTTTATGGATCACGTGAAGTTTAATTTATATGTACTTTAGCGGTCTTTAACAACGCCCTCTAGTTAATAACAAACTGTTTTATTCAATCGAATTTTACGTACGACCATACTGTTGCACGGACTCAATTTCTCACGCAGCCACGTCTGTAACGGTTACTTCGCTTTACACTATAATTCACCTCATGTATTTAGATTATTAAAAAGGTTTAAATGATATGCTCACCATTTCCAAGGCATTTCGATTAATATCCCAAGGAACTGTATCTTTAAGATTCTCTCACCACAGACGTACTGATTATATCCAAAGAAATAACAGTTTTTATTCATTCTATCGAATCAATATCTGATGCTTATGTCCCTTTGAATAAGCTCCTTGAAAAATTTCCCAAAGCCGCTATTAAACAAAACTTGATGTCCTTTGTAGTGGATAGGTGAATTAACATTTTGTCTCTCGTTTCCGTGATTTTCTATTCTATTATTGATTTCTTATTTCTTCAAATGGTTTACACTTTGGGATTTTTTTCTTTAACTGCTTGCTAGAAGATATTAATCTTTGATGAACTTTTCCTTTCCGAGTCCAGATTTTATCTAACTACTACTCGGGTGGATATTGTATGATAATCGCTTAACACAGTCGTTTTCACAGCTTGCATTTATGCGGTGCAAAATATATTACACGCGTTTTTCTTACGTTTCAATGTTTAATATTCCCATCAGTCTCTTATCTTTCATCCTGATTTAGGAAACATTGAAGTGGAATGTAGAGAAGTTGAGAAGTTAGATCCTAGGCTGTGAAGCAGAATTGTTAATGGATAATGACATTGAATAGCGGACCGTTTTCTCATAGATGAGAATATAATGGTCAAATCAGTGAGATAATTTTTAAATATCCATGCACATAAACTAATATTTAAAACTTCGTAGGAAATCGGTTTTTTCAAGCCATGTCGTATATATAAAAAATCTTAACACTAAACTTAGGAACGTCCCGAATCACAGCTTGATTAATTCATTAATTACTGGTTTTGATTGACTACTACAGACACCAGAAGAGAAATAACTGTATAAGTGAGTAGTAAGATCATTAAAGTAAATAGGAAAAATAACGACATAAAATTAGGGAGGTGGCGAAATGCAGGGAGCATTGCAGTTTCCGTATGCGAATACTGAAATTATTCGGATAAATGCGAGGTTTGTCATTACAACTTGTGGAAAAAAATATATCAATTAGTGAGACTTGATTCACTAAGGAACATAATCATAGGAATAGAATATAAGGTTAAAGTATTTTGTGGGACGCCAGAGGGGGACCAAAGGATGTAGGACTTTTTGATAATCATAACCGAAAAATTAAAGAGAAAAACGTTTGGAACTGCTTCGAGATTATGCCTGCAGAAGTATTTCATTTGAGGCTATTTGTTTTGAAATAGAGATCAAGAGGAAAATTCGTCTAAGCTAAAATTCAGCTCGAATTAGGGAGAATTTTTAGTGCATATCACCTGAATTAAAAAATTCATATGAGTATCAGTCGAGTGAATAATACAGGAACCATTTCTCCAAATGGGGGAGTTTGACTATGGGGATAGATTACGAACAGGCATGGTCACAAGGAAGGATACGGAGTTTAGACAGTAGTTAAGAGATAATTACCTGAGATGGCATGGAATGTAGGAAACACAAACTTCGAGAGTTTTGGATCTGTTCATAAAATCAGAGGATATTTCAGTAACCAATTACCCACACTATCTCCATTTACAGATATTTTTCCTGTAGTCTTGATTCAACAGATCGCCAGAATTGAAGAATTTTCTGTTAAGCAGTATATGTGGGGTTATAAATCTTTTGATTATGGACCGATGACTTTAAATGTTGATGGTAGTAACGTATCAGAATTAACTGAAATAGTTGAGTTATAAGTGATCATTCTGCAAAGGCGTACCATCTTGGTTCTTATATTTCAGTGCAAGATGTGTCACTGACTGATGGGGGTATAGAGATGGAAGCAACGGCTGTGCTTATTATAATGAAAAACATCAAATGCGAACACTGACATAGAATTTAATTTCATATCGGCCCATGTGTTTCTAGAATGCGCAATAAAATTAGCACCTCCTGTGACTAAGCCATTAAATTAAGCCTCGTTTAAGGTAAAAGAGGGGAAAATAATTCCACTGCCTGAAGAAGGCTTCAAGACAGAAATAGAAAATTAGAGGCCATTCAGGACTGCTTGTAAAGTTTTGAAGAAGCTGATGAATATCAGAATTCATTAGTGAGCAGACAGAAATCTGATACTTTATAAGAGGACTTGGGGTTTTTTGAGAGATAGGGCTTGTCTTGGTAATTTTGTTTCAATAACAAAATAGCAGTGGAGTTGGATAATTAATTTCTTACTCAGTGATACTCTTGAAATTGGACAGACATTTCACAAGACTCCACACAGACCTCTGTTCATAAATTAGAGCAAATGGGAATGAATACGAAGCGTGTGACTTGGATGAGTAGGTGACTGAAGTAGTTTATGGAGGAGTTCAGTGCAGTAGAAGGCAGGTAACTAGTGAGGCATCTCAGAAATCAGTAATGTTCATTTGTTGTTTAATTTGTACATTAATGATATTGGAAATAATCAGAAGCGAAATATCCACTTGTTTGCTGAGAATGCAAAATTGGGGAGGACCATTGAAGATGATGTAGATATCTTTCAGTATGACTAAAGTATAACTTGCAGCATTGGTAAATTGAAATTGGTGCCAGTTTAAAGTGGCTATGTGTAAGTTGGTGTACTTTGGGTTGATGACTTTGGGTAGCTGTGAACCAAGGGTTTACAAAGGAGGCCAAAATAGAACATCAAATTATATGGATGGTTGTTGAACAACCCGACAACAACCATAAGGCCACATCGAGAATATTATGCACAGATCTCGTCATCTAGAAAAACGATATAGTGCTGTACAAGAATTCCATAATGAGGAGTGTGAAAGATGGTAGCGTCCTTAGAGCAGGTTATTCAGAATCATAGATTAAGGGTGTATCTCAGCCAGTGAGGTTGCAGAGCGATAGAGTGAGAGAGTGAGAGAGAGATTATTGTGGTTGTGGGAACGAATGATCTAGGCAGCAAAAGGGTTTAATGAAATATGATCACATTACAATAACAAGCTGTGCATGGCCAAGTGTCTTCCTCATTTATGACAATGACCAGACGTTATTAAATTTAGAATGAATGACCTTCCTACAAGGCGAGAAACCTCTCATCAGTTTTGTTTGTTCCTTATTTTACTTGAGTGTAAAACAAAACTACTCTGAGCAGAACTTCGACTTCTCTAACAATCTGCATTAGTTTTATGAAGCTTTGTGAGTTCAATCGTCTTATATAAATACAATTTTATATAAATGCTAGTTTTGCATGTTGAGGATTGGTCAGTGTCTCCAGTGACAGTAAGAGAACGATGTTGGACCAACTTACTGATTATTGGTGGACTAATATAATTTGGCTACATGGCATTCTTCTTTTCTAGAGTAAATTATGAAACAAATCAATGTAAAATATATACAACAATACCCAACAGAAATTCCTTTTTTGTTCCTTTTTAGGTTTATAAGAAACGTTCAGACAACTTACATTTGATGTCAAGAAAGACTTTTATTAATCCATAATCTTAGATTAATTAGTAAATATATTCTATAAAAATAGTGACAATATGCTTTTCCCTTTTTTATCCCACCACCCAACCCCAAAGAAAATACGTAGTATTTCTTCTTACTTTTTGAATGCTTGCAGAAATACAGAACACAGAAACGGGGTAGGGACCACTGCCTCACCACACCTCAGAACGAACAGCTGGCGTTGTTTTCGTTTGCCTCAGCATTAATAATAAATACTATTATTGCTACGGGCTTACGAGATTACCATCCTGCATCAAAGCGTCGACTCGTTTGACACAGACTGGAAAAAGGCGTCGGTGAAGTGCAAAGATAGCCCGGCACTACCGAGACTTCTCCTGGGCCTTTTTATTAGACCTCGAAAACCTAATTCTCCCTTCTCCACACTGTGGCAAACCAACTGCCAACGTCCTACCACTCCAACTTCTACTGCAACAACGAGGACAGGTTGGCCACCGGGTGACCAACTGCCCTTGGAACCATAACATTTTGCAATAGCGAGACAGAGTAATCACGGGCACCCGAAATCACAATCTCGTCTTTCCTTAAAACATCGAAAATAAGAAACATGTCGTTTGCAAACTTCCAATGGGCTTAGTTTGGGTAGAAATAAAAATTGAGATGTTTTAAAGAAAGCAAGTCAGAAATAACACCTACTTCATTTCGAGCAAAACTGTACTGTCTCTCATACGAATTCTCGTATGAAAGACCCTCATAGACAGTCGTCTCCAAACAGCAAAGGAAGCTTATTATTTCTGACTCGCTTCAAAGAAAGCAAGTCACAAATAAGGCCTACTTCATTATCTGTAAAACTCTATGAGTGACCCTTGTAGAGAGTCCTCTGCTTTCGCATTCTTTCCACTCCAAACGCGAATACTAAGAGAGATGCTGTTTTGGCCATATCCAAAACAGCATCTCTTTACAGCATTCTTTGCCGAGGGAAATACGGAAAGAACCGCTATATTTATACTAATTTCAAGAGAAGTATTTATTGTGACGTAATAATGTGTTAGACGTCATAATGATGCATTTACTTTTGAAAGAATTTTACCATTCTTGAGGTATTGCAATTGCCACGTGCGTATGCCAATGACATCACACTTTAATTATTTCATTGACAAAACAGAAACCATAGGCATTCTCGCATGCGGATGCTCTGATTCTGCTTGGACTATTGCTCGTAGAATGACAGTTTCACACACTGCGAACATCACCTCTCCATGAGGAAATCTTCAGTAGCGATCTTCAGTATTGTAACTATATATTAGCATAGGTTTCGTGCTGCTTCCATCGAAAGATTCTATTTTAAGATATAAACATGAAACGGATACTTGTGAAACAATTCAATAGAAAAATTATTAATAAATTAAAACTTTAGAACTGGGATTTGAAAATTAGAAATTTAACATATTTCCATTTCTTCTTTTGTTTTTAATGATTTATTTCATATTCATAAGTTACGGTGCAAACCAAATCTTTAAGAAATTAATTACATAACAAGAAAGAAAATTAAATTTTTTTTGTAAAAAAGAAGCTTTGTCGGATTACAAAGGAGTGTTGATCAAATCGTTACATCATTCAGTTTTTTTTTATCTGCATAAATTCCCTCTCATAAAGTCAAGTCCCTCTCTGAGCTGCTCAACTGTTGAGAGCTTATGCATTCAATCAGTGGATTTTATTGGCTCTCCCACTTACTACTTTGCGAAAGAGCTCTGCTGCCAACGCTGGAATCTCTCTGGCCACACTATCTTTTATATTAAAAACTCTTCAGTTTTTACAATTTGATATTCCACAAGACAATGCTAGCCCATTTAAATTCACCGTCAATGTAGGTTATTTTGCTGCCGTACGTTGTTCAAACAAATCGAAAGAACAGGAATGGGCAGTTCTATCTCACCAGTCTTAGCTGATCATTTTATGGCACAGATGGATAAATAATTCATTCGCGCTATGAGGGTAGTCAGCTTTAAACAAGGTTTGAATGTCGTGTAGAGTTTGTACTTTTTTTGCTTTCTGGATAAACTTATTAGTATATATAATATATTCAATTTTTTTAGAAGAGTGACTATTGTATGCTGCATAATTCATCTCTCTCTCTCACTCTCTCTCTCTCTCTCTATCTCTCTCTCTGTCTCTCTCAATTATCTCTCACTCAAATATCTCTCTCTCTCTGCTCAATTCGCTTCGAATCGAATTAAAAGTATTTTAGCCACAAAGAGAAAGTATTCTTTTATTTAGTTCAGAATCACCAGGTGGCGTTGTTTACGTGTACGTTGTCTTCAACAACGCCCTCTAATTAATAACAGACTGTTTTATTCAATCGAATTTTACGTACGACCATACTGTTACACGCACTGAAATTCTCACGCAGCCAATTCTGTGATGGTTACTTCGCTTTACACTATAATTCATCTCATGTATTTAGATTATTAAAAACGTTTAAATGCTATGCTCACCAATTCCAAGGAATTTCGATTAATATCCTAATGAACTGTATCTTTAAGATTCTCTCACCACAGACATACTGATTATATCCAGAGAAATAACAGTTTTTATCCATTCCTTCGAATCAATATTTGATGCTTATGTCCCTTTGAATAAGCTCCTTGAAAAATTTCCCAACACCGCTATTAAACAAAACTTAATGTTGTTTGTAGTAGATAAGGTGAATTAACATGATGTCTCTCGTTACTGTGATTTTCTATTCTATTATTGAATTCTTGTTTCTTCAAATGGTTTACACTTTGTGATTTGTTTTTTTTTAACTGCTTGCCAGAAGATATTAATCTTTGATGAACTTTTCCTTTTCTAGTCCAGGTTTTATCTAACTACAACTCGGGTGGACATTGTATGATAATCGCTTAATACAGTCGTTTTCACAGCTTGCATTTATGTGCTGCAAATATATTACTCTCGTTTTTCTTACGTTTCAATGTTTAGTCTTCCCATCGGTCTCTTATCTTCCATCCTAATTTAGGAAACATTGAAGTGGAATGTAGAGAAGATGAGAAGTTAGATCGTTGGGTCTGAATCATTAATGGATATTGACAACCAATAGCGGACCGTTTTCTCATAGATGGGAATATAGTGGTCACATCAGTGAGATAATTTTTAAATATGCATGCACATAAAAGAATATTTAAAAATTCTGTGGAAATCGGTTTTTTCAAGCCATCTCGTACATGTAAGAAATCTTGAGAT
Source organism: Typopeltis vanoorti (assembly GCF_054136105.1). Lineage (NCBI taxonomy): Eukaryota > Metazoa > Arthropoda > Arachnida > Uropygi > Thelyphonidae > Typopeltis > Typopeltis vanoorti. The sequence goes on from NC_143572.1 coordinate 58,172,977, forward strand.
CCCCAATTGATTGTTGCACGATCATCTGGGGAGAAAGCAATATTTTACAATTGGTAGAATTTGATGTATTATATATATAACAGGTTAGAAGTTAAAAAAATGGGAGTTATGTTTTAGAAGAAAAAAAAAATTAATTTCGAGTTTTTTAGACTGAAAATATTATGGTGTCAAATGTTACTTCTAAGATAGCAAGATATGAAAAATGAAGAAGAAAGCAGTTGATCTTAATTGGCCTGTGATCTCTTACGAAAAGTGATTACGAAGGTGTCATTCTTTTCTCTAGCAAATGCGATTATATTTCGACATTCTTTCAGTAGATTCTCCACAACCCACCACGAACTGAAAATCGATGTTGGAGACATTGGATGCAGAATGCCTCAAACATGAGTTTCAAACCTTTTCCCTACAATGAGTATGATCGTAGTATATCCTCCTCCATATCAGATTCATGGACAAAAGCCCGCTCGAGTTTAGTCCGGTAAAATAAACAGTAAATAATAGTAATCAGGAGATATTTCCCAATAGTAAATCAAATATTTGCGTCTGTAAATTACATCTCCTGACATAAAATTCTGGATAGTTACACGGAAGGAACACTGGCAACATGCCTACACCTCAGTGAACAGAGATTGGAGTTTCACTTTCATCGATAAGGATGTTCTTTCACTTCTCTGCGTATAGAAATTGAAGGGTGTCTTTAATTTCGGATGGAAACTTTGCTTAGCGACAATTATGAAAGGCGTTCTGGGAATTGTATCCAGCGTTGTATGTCAGTCCTATTGCAAAATGCACTCATTAGAGATATTGCATTTTCTTCTCAGATCGCCTCTACCACACCATAACAAACTCTTTCTCTGTCCTTTCTCATTTAATACCACTAATTCTTTCGTGTTAACATGCGACATTTCAGAACGCTTGAATCAGCCAGTATAATCAACTCGGTAATCAATAAAGTTGATCATCTCGGTATGGTAGAATGTGGAAAGAACTTGCTTTTAGCTTTTTGTTCCTTGTCCATGTTTGATTAGTTTTGTAGTAATTGTTTTTTCTACAAATGTTTTGTCCGCTAAAATTTATATTAATTAAAATTTAATTAATATAAATTTTAATTATTTTTTCTCTAAATCTCTTGGTGTATATATATATATATATTGGAAGAAATTTAATGACAAAACGTCATAACAGAACGAAATTAGATTCTAGTCATTAGATTTCTTCAGTTATGCCACACAGACGATTGAATCCGTTGTGTTAAATATAAAAATTGACCCACAGGACCTTAGGTGGTCTATTAATTCATTTTCCGTCTGGTGGACGAGTGAAGATGCGGCAGTTGTCTGGTGGAGTTTATTTTGAATGCAGGATTCGAACTGTAAAGATTAGTGGCGGATATGACATTCTGGAGCTGTTTTAATGGACTCATTATAGGACAAAGCAATGCCAATGCATTGCTTTGTCCAGAGGGACAAATTGTTGTTTGTATCCTTTGAAATGGATAAAATTGTGCAGTTATAAAATTCTTTGTAAAAGAAGATTTAACGCAAAAAGAAATTCATTCGAAATTCATAGAAGTTTGTGGGCGCTCTTCTCCTTTTTTTTTCGACAATTAAAAAATGGGCTGACGGGTTCAAACGTCGCCCTACTAGCGTTGAAGGTGATCCACGTGAAGGACGTCCAAAAAGTATAACAGCACCAAAAATCATTGATCCAATGCAGGATGTGGTATTAGATAACCTGCGAGTCAAAGTGCATGAATAATAATATAAAACTAAAGGCGTTTCGAAAGAACGTGTAGGATATATTTTGCATGAAGAATTGCAAATGGTGTTCACCAGGCATGGTTCCTTTTTCCAGCACTTATAGCTCGGTGCGACCATTAAGCATAAGGCCTCCCCACACCATGACCATAGCACCATTGTTTCTATCCCTTTTAAGAATATTCTGTCATTGGTGAGCAGTACCAATTCTTGCCAGATCTAAGTTCACCATCATTCTCCTAGATTCCATTCCCCCATATACCAATCCCTGGTGTCTGTCTGTCAGCCACTCCCATTCATGCCACTAAATTCACAACCCTTTCTATTTGCTCTAGTTTCAATATTCAAGTCTGTCTCTAGAGTGGCTAGATGTGTCACTGACTGATGGGAGTATAGAGATGGAAGTGGTGCTTATTATAATGTAAAACATCGATGCGAACACTACCATAGAATTTTATTTCATATCCGCTCACGGGTTTCTAAAATGAACAATAAAATTAGCACCTCCTGTGATCAAGCCATTTAAATTAAGCGTCATTTCTGGTAAAGTTACAATAGAGTGAAAAAGGGGAGAAATAATTCCACTGCATAAAAGAGGCTTCAAGACAAAAGTAGCATATTAAAGGCCATTCAGGACTGGTGGTAACGTTTTGAAGAAGCTGATGAATATTAGAATTGAGGAGTGAGCCCACAGAAATATGATACTTGATAAGACGACTGGTATTTTGAGAGTTAGGGCTTGTCTTATTAATTTTGTTTCTATAATGAAATAGCAGTGGAGTTGGTTAAAGAATTCCTTACTCAGTGATACTGTTGAAATTGCAAAGACATCTCACAAGACTCCACACAGAACTCGGTTGCATAAATTGGTGCAAATGGGAATGGATTCGAAGCTTGTGACTTAGATTAGAGGACGGCTGATGGCAGATATCAAAGAGTGGTTTATGGAGGAGTTCAGTGCAGGAGAAGGCAGGTAACTAGTGATGCATCTTAGAAATCATTACTGTTCCTTTGTTGTTTAATTTGTACATCAATGATATTGGAAATAATCAGAAGCGAAATATCCACTTGTTTGCTGATAATGCAAAATTGGGGAGGACCATAGTTACTTAAGGTGATGTATATATCTTTCAGGATGAATAAAGTATACTGGCAGCATTGGTTAATTGAAATTGGTGCTAGAGTAACGTGGCTATGTGTAAGATAATGTCCTTTGGGATGATGACTTTGGGTAACTATGAACCAAGAGTTTACAAAGGAGGCCAAAATAGAACACCAATTACATGGATGGTTGTTGAAGAATCTGACAACAACCATAAGGCTACATCGAGAATCTTATGACCAGATCTCGCCACCTAGAAAAATGATATAGTGCTGTACAAGTTTTCCATAATGAGGAGTGTGAAAGATGGTAGTGTCCTTAGAGCACGTTATTCAGAATCAGAAATTAAGGATGTAAATGAGGCAGTGAAGTTGCAGAGCGATAGAGTGAGAGAGATTATTGTGGTTGTGGGAACGAATGAGCTAGGCAGCAAAAACGTTTAATGAAACATGATCACATTACAATAACAAGCCGTGCATGGCCTTGTGTCTTCCTTATTTATGACAATAACCAGACATTAAATTTAGAATGAATGACCTTCCTACAAGACGAGGAACCTCTCTTCAGTTTTGTTTGTTCCTAATTTAACTTGAGCGTAAAACGAAACTACTCTGGGCAGAGCTTCGACTTCACTAACAATCTGCATTAGTTTTTTGAGGTTTTGTGAGTTCAATCGTCTTATATAACTACAACTGCATATAAATGCTAGTATTGAATGTCTAGGATTGGTCAATGTCTCCAGTGACACTAAGAGAACGATGTTGGACCAATTTGTGATTATTGGTGGCCTAAAATTTTCTAGAGTAAATTATGAAACAAAATAATAAATGTAAAATGCTGTATATACAAAAATTAAAGACTTTAATTAATCCATAATCTTAGATTATTTAGTAAATATATTCTATAAAAATAGTTCCACTACATCGTATATCTCACACTCACCCTCTATGCTTCCAAATAATTGAAGACCAGCAAAAACTCTTATGAATTTGTTCTTTGCATTCTATTCCAACCGGTGTCTTTCCAATCAAAGGACATAGCTGATCTTTAGAGAACATGGAAGAAAGTTCTAGGGAATATTGTTGACAATCTGCACTGCTTATAAAGGAGATCCCTTTAGTAATTATTTGCATTTTATGAAAAAGTAGTGAATGTACTGGATATGGAAGACTCAAATGTTTCCCATATTCAATATATATAAGGAAATTTGAGGTACAAGCTGGAGTGTTTACAATTGGCAAAACAGACAGTAGATTGTTTGAAAGATACCAACAGGTGTTGTGTTTATGCATGAGCAGATTATCTTCCTTGCTAGCGACAGAATATATAAAATTGTTTGTTGATATTTGAGAGTTACTGAGTGTAAAAATTACACACAATTACACCACTACCTCTTGTAATGAACCGTAGGGTTCTATGGGAGCAAACATTCACTAAAGATCAGAATATTATAACGATATCCCAGTGCCTAGTAAAACTCTAATGTAATCAAACAAACTGAAAATTAGTTGACAGGCTTAGGTGTTGAATCTCATAACTTAATTTTTATCTTTTTTGCATTCTTATTTTTGCAATACTATTAAAATTAAATCATGAATCAAATGTAACTGCTTCATAAAACTTGGGACAGCAAAGTACATAATGCCATGTAAAAATTTTGTTTTTACATGGCATTATGTAAAAATTTGTTTTTATTACTTAATTCTGGGGAGAAGATGAAATCACCGATGGACAAATCTAGAACAGTTTTTTCTTTCATTGTGTACTATGATAAATATGCATAAATACGGTGTTTGTGTTTGATAAAATTGTATGTGATAAAATGTCTCTAGTGACACTAAGAGAACGATGTTGGATCAACTTACCGATTATTGGTGGCCTAATATAGTTTGGCTATATGCCACATTTTTCTAGAGTAAATTATGAAATAACATAATAAACGTATTATTATGAAATTATACATAATAAATTTGCATTTATTATGAATAATAAATGTAAATTATGAAACAAAAAAAAATGTATAAATGAATCAAAATAATATATACAAAAATGCCAAAACAGAAATTCCTTTTTTGTTCCTATTTACGTTTATAAGAAACTTTTAGACCTTAGATTTGATGTCAACAAAGGCTTTTATTAATCCATAATCTTGGATTAATTAGTAAACATATTCTATAAAAATAGTCACAATACGCTTTTCTCTTTTTTATCCCACCACCCAACCCCAAAGAAAATACGTAGTATTTCCTCTTACTTTTTTGAATGCTTGCAGAAATACAGAACACAGAAACAGGGTAGGGACCACTGCCGCACCACACCTCAGAACGAACAGCTGGTGTTGTATTCGTTTGCCTCAGCATTCATAATAAATACTATTATTGTCACGGGCTTACGAGATTACCATCCTGCATCAAAGCGTCGACTCGTTTGAAACAGACTGGAAAAAGGCTTAGGCAAAGTGCAAAGATAGCCCGGCACTACCGAGACTTCACCTGCGCCTTTTTATTAGACCTCGAAAACCTAATTCTCCCTTCTCCACACTGTGGCAAACCAACTGCCAACCGTCCTGCCACTCCAACTTCTACTGCAACAACGAGGGCAGGCTGGTCACCGGGTGACCAACTGCCCTTGGAACCATAACATTTTGCAATAGCGAGAGCGCGTAATCACGGGCACCCGAAATCACAATCTCGTCCTTCATTAAAACATCGAAAATAAGAAACGTGTCGTTTGCAAACTTCCAATGGGCTTAGTTTGGGTAGAAATAAAATTGTGATGTTTTAAAGAAAGCAAGTCAGAAATAACACCTACTTCAGTTCCAGAAAACTGTATTGTCTTTCCTACGAATTGTGGTATGAAAGACCCTCATATAGACGTCTCCAAATAACAAAGAAAGCTTGTTATTTCGGACTCGCTTCAAAGAAAGCAAGTCAGAAATAAAGGCTACTTCACTATTTGTAAAATTGTATGAGTGACCCTTGTAGAGAGTCCTCTGCTTCCGCATTCTTTCCACTCCAAACGCGAATACCAAGAGAGACATTGGCCATATCAAACAGCCAAAATCTCTTTTCTGTATTCTTTACCGAAGGAAATACGGAACGAACACCTATATTTATACGAATTTCAGAAGTATTTATTGTGACGTAATAATGTGTAGTCGTAATAATGATGCATTTACTTTTGAAAGAATTTTACCATTCGGGATGTATTGCAATTGCCACGTGCGTATGCCAATGACGTCACACTTTAATTATTTCATTGACAAACCAGAAAACATACGCATACTCGCATGCGGATGCTCTGATTCTGCCTTGGAATATTGCTCGTTGAACGGCGGTTTCACACACTGCGAACATCACCTCTCCCTGAGGAAATTACAGTGGCGATCTTCAGTATTGTAACTATAGATTTCCTCAGGGAGCGGTGTTTCCATCGAAAGATTCTAATTTAAGATATAAAAATTAAATGGATACTTGTAAAACAATTCAATAGAAAAATTATTAATAAATTAAAATTTTCGAACTGTGATTTGAAAATTAGCATTTAACATATATTCATTTCTATTTCTTTCTTATTTTGGTTTTAATGATTTATGTCATATATTCATAAGTTACGGTGCAAACCAGATCTTAAAGAAATTAATTATATACGAGAAGAAAGAAAATTTAAAGGTTTTTTTAAAAAAAGCTTTGTCTGATTACAAAGGAGTGTTAATCAAATCTTTACATTATTCAGTTTTTTTTTATCTGCATAAAAATAAATTTGCAGTCAATTCCCTCTCTGAACTGCTGAACTGTTGAGAGCTTATGAAGTCAATCACTATGTCCTTAGTGGACACTGTTGGCTCTCCCACTTACTACCTTGCGAAGAGCTCTGTTGCCTACGCTGGAATCTCACTGGCCGCGTCATCTTTTATATTAAAAACTCTTCAGTTTTTACAATTTGATATTCCACAAGACAATGCTAGCCCATTTAAATTCACCGTCAATGTAGGCTATTTTGCATGGCACAAGTTGTTCAAACAAATCGAAAGAACAGGAATGGGCAGTTCTATCTCACCAGTCTTAGCTGATTATTTCATGGCACCGATGGACAAATAACTCTTTCGCGCTATGAGGGTAGTCAGCTTTAAACAAGGTTTGAATGTCGTGTAGAGTTTGTACTTTTTATTGCTTCCTGGATAAACTTATTAGTATATATAATATATTCAAGTTTTTTAAGACTAACTATTCTATGCTGCATAATTCGTCTCTCTCTCTCTCTCTCTTTCTCTCTCTCTCTCTCTTTCTCTCTCTCTCTCTTCGAAATAAATCGAAATAAAGTATTTTAGCCACAAAGAGAAAGTATTCTTTTATTTAGTTCAGAATCACCAGGTGGCGTATACTTATGCGCAGTTACTGAATTAGTAAATGATTATGAAACACAAATGCTAAATGAAATTCCGCTCTGGAATGAAAATAAACGAGAATTTGCATCTCACGTTTAGATCCTTGCCAGCTTTTTTCAGTACACTAAGACTCATATCGGAAATAAAAATCCCTTCCCTGAGATCATGAAAAATCATTGAAAGTTTATGGATCACGTGAAGTTTTATTTACATGTACTTTAGCAGTCTTTGACAACGCCCTCTAGTTAATAACAGACTGTTTTATTCAATCGAATTTTACGTGCGACCATACTGTTGCACGGACTCACATTCTAAAGCAGCCACTTCAGTGATGGTTACTTCGCTTTACACTATAATTCACCTCATGTATTTGTATTATTAAAAACGTTTAAATGCTACGCTCACCATTTCCAAGGCATTTCGATTAATATCCCAAGGAACTGTATCTTTAAGATTCTCTCACCACAGACATACTGATTATATCCAAAGAAATAACAGCTTTTATCCATTCTATCGAGTCAATATCTGATGCTTATATCATATTGAATAAGCTCTCCTTTCATACCATCGTGTATTCTACTTAATAAAATGCCGATGACGTGTCAGGATTCAATGGTCTATTGAGGTTATTTGGGAATGAGGGCCTGCTGCAATATATATACCTGGAAAATAAGATCTTGCTGTTTTCCACATTTTGTTTCTAATAAGAACTTGATTACTGTATGTGCACAGTCCTAGAAAAATACCCAAAACCGCTATTAAACAAAACTTGATGTTCTTTGTAGTGGATAAGGTGAATTAACATGTTGTTTCTCGTTACTGTGATTTTCTATTCTATTATTGATTTCTTGTTTCTTCAAATGGTTTACACTTTGGGATTTGTTTCTTTAACTGCTTGCCAGAAGATATTAATCTTTGATGAACTTTTCCTTTCCGAGTCCAGATTTTATCTAACTACTACTCGGGTGGAGATTGTATGATAATCACTTAGCACAGTCGTTTTCACAGCTTGCATTTATGCGGTGCAAAATATATTACACGTGTTTTTCCTACGTTTCAATGTTTAATATTCCCATCGGTCTCTTATCTTCCATCCTAATTTAGGAAACATTGAAATGGAATGTAGAGAAGATGAGACGTTAGATCGTTGAGTCTGAAGCAGAATCGCTAATGGATATTGACAACCAATAGCGGACCGTTTTTTCATAGATGGGAATATAGTGGTCACATCTGTGAGCTCTTCTTCTTCTACGCGTTATTCCCGCTTCCTATGCAGGGTCCGCGTGTTACTTTTAGATGCGACTTCTTATTAGTACTACTCCCAACCGACCCGTCGCCTGGTCTGCCGTTGTGGGGGTGGGGGGGGGATATATTTTTGACTGTAGAGGTGTATGTTCACGGGGCCGGTTTGCCTGTTTGCGGGATGAAAATCCCAGATAAACTGGCGGAAAAAACCCTACTGACCTCGTCCAAGACCGGCTAACTTGGCTATGCCTGAGGAAGATCCTCAAATTCCTCACGTCTACAACGGGAATCGAACCTGGGACACTCCTTCCCCAGGCAATGGTTGCGAAGCGCAAAGCCACTAGGTATATTTTATTAACCATAAAGCATCTACGTACAATCCAAATAAATATATATACATTTGTACATAGAATGCTTATTCTAATTGGCATTTTGATTTACATTTCTTGATCTTAATAATATATATTATGTACAATTTATTTTTCCTTATTTTTAACATCAATAATCTGCTCAGTGTCTGCTTCTTCCTACAGTCCTTTTTACATGAGTTGAGCAGTCTTTTTCTTTTAATGTAACATAACTTTACTATCCATGGAATTCTGTATTATGAATTTAAGTTACCAGTCATCACATTTCTATTTCCATAATTCATATTTCCTTTTTATAATGAAATTCCTATAAGAGACACATTTCCTTAAACCTATGTAAGGTTTGTTTTAAAATATACAACAATGGATTTTATATTGTTAACTAATCTGACAATATTCATATATAAATATACATTTTTTACATGTATGTATACATACGCACATATACATATATACCTATTACTATTTTACATATAATACGTCTTCTATGCATATGACTATTTTACTTATAATACATATAATTATTCTTTCGGAGATACTTCTTTATAGCCCTTTGTTATGTTTGACTTGACACTTTTACATTTGGACTGTAAACATTTTGGATTGTACATTATACATTTACAGTATAATGTACATTTTGGATTGTACATTGTACATATACAGTTTGGATTATACTGATATAGTTTGGATTATACATTATTAACGTATCATGAAGTGTTAAGCGCTATTTACATTTACTGTACATATCATAAATATTCTTAACATATAATTACTAAAACTTGTTTTTGCATATCATTATATGATTTATTGCTTCATTATTATCATTTTCAGATTGCAACTGTCTATATACATATGTAGTATTTGTTTTAACATAGAAGGAGAGGGTTACATTTCGGCAGATATTTGAGTTACCCACCGGATCAGCAAAATGTCATCAGGTTCTTCCACTATATAAACTGTCATTGACATTTTTTGATACATAAAAATAAACTACAACCTCTATAGTTGACAAATATTATGCACAGAACTACAACTAATCATAGCATAAAGCAATTAATGTACAAATGGTTAAACAGCTTAATGAAATAGTTTACAATATGCTTTTCTTTCGCTTCTTTCTATTTATTTTATCGTCTATATGTGTGTTCTATGCTTCTTTTTTAAATTTATGGTGGGTCCTTTATTTCTATGATTTGCAGTTGTTCTTCGAATTCTGAGATGAGATCTATTTGCCGCCATTGGTGTTTTGTTATTTTGTTTCTGTTTTTGGTATCTGTGATTGTTTCTTTTAATATGTTGTTTATTTTCCTGAGTATGTCTGGTCCTGTTTCCCTTCCGTAAATTTTTTCGCATCTGTATGTCCAAATCGAGTACATGGTTGTTATAATAATGATTGCTTTAGTTGGGTTAATGTTTCCTTCGTTTAACCAGTATAATGTGTGTTCTGTAAGGGGTTGTTTGTGTTTTATGAATGTTTGAACCGTGTTCCATATTCAGGAGGTGTGAGGACAGTACATCCTTAAGTGGCAAAGTGTTTCTGGTTGGGGGTAAAAATGACATCTGGCGGGGCCTTGAAGAGGGATCCCTTTCGCTGTGCACCTTATTTTGGTGGGCAAACAAGCGTGGTGTACTTTGTAGTAGAAGGTTTTTAATTTGGGGTTTATGGGCAGATTGAAAGCTTTTTTTAAGTGCATTTGATAGTCTTAATGTCCCTCTTTCAATCTCCCGGTGTTGTGATGGTGGTATAACTGTGCGCGTGAGTTTGATGTGTGCTGCTTTAGCTCTCATCTTCAAGAATTCGTTTATTCCTATGTATTTGTTACTGAAGTTGTAACCTTCCGCAATCTCGTGGAACATTCTGGGTGTTTTGCCACTCGAGCGCGGAAGGGAACATATTACTTTGTCGGGCATTATCTTCTGCATATAATATATTATATATGCGCTCCATGCTTTTTCCTCTGTGTAAGCTCTCTCTATGATTTTTGCTCTCGCACTTAGAGTTTTTAGGTGTACGTTTATTAAGCCGAGTCCTTCCGCCTCAATGTCATGGAATATTGCGGATCTTCTGATGGGTTCGTATTTGGAACCCCAGATGAACTTTGCGCACTCTCTGTGTATTCTGTCTACTGCTTGACCGTTGTAGTTGGTATTGTTCATGAGGTACCATATCTTAGACAGTAGGTATTGATTGCATATTTTAGCTTTACTTGTTAGTGATAGTTGTCTGTGTCTCATCTGTGTAATTTGGTGGTTTACACTGATGTAATCGCATAGCATAGCCTGGGGAATTATTTTTACAAGAAGTCCTATATAAAGTTAACAATCAATTCGTTTCTATGTTTAAAATATGATTATTGTTGAAATGATTTTAATCATTTCAATAAAATACTTATGTTTTTTTTTCACACAGACTAAAAATAACACAAGCACTTCATCAACACTTGATTTATTTGATTATTTCATTTTATTCAAAGGCACAACATTTTTTACAAATTTGCTTTCAAGAAAATATAATTTACAGTCACTAAATAAATCGAAAACACCCTCGAAACTTTTAGGTACCAAATCCCTTGTACTGGTAGCTAAATGTTCGTGGGTGTTTCTGAATTTCATGAAACACACACACACACACACACACACACACACACACACAGTGGGAGGGGACTAATAGAGTATTTAGCCGCTTTAGAAGTAATCTAAAAGTTATCAAGTTATCAATGTCATTCGGAAATCATAACAAACATTTTCGAAACAAATGAAAGATAATCAGTGTTTGTGATCTTTAATTTCCCCAATTTTTCTCGATGACCTTCACCTCCTAAGTAATGCAATCCGCTTGTAGCGTTTGATCTTTTTATATATAAACAAAGTCTTGTAAATGTCGCAGCACGTTATACCTAGAACGGTCATGGATGGTGACATTTGTAGGTCATGGGATCTCTTATGATTATGGGTGTTTCTTGGAATGGGAAGGCTGTACGGTCAGCAAAAGTCACAGATGTGCTGGGTCACAAAATAATATCCCTATCTTCTAAGAAGACACAATCTCAATTATGTAGTTTGTTCGGTGTAGTGTTTTTTGTTGTTGTTGTTGTTGTTCTTGCGATGTGAGGTTAAACTCCGTATTATGAGGTACCGTTTTCTTTTGTATTCAACTTCTATCGCTGAATATTGTTAGATTCCTTAACATTTCTATAGGAGTTCTTTGAAAGCACTAAGGAAACGTATCTGGACATAGTTGTAAATAATAAAGAAAGATTGAACTTGCATTACAAATGAAACTCAAAACGTACAAATTAGTAGAAAGATTCTAAAAGGCACCACAACAGCTTTCTTTAGGTAACAAACGGTTCACAAAATCCTAGTCACTAAACTGAAAGAAACATATGATCTCCTATAAGCGAGATATAATCATTTCTTTATCCCTAACCGTGTCACAACCTTCTATAATAAAGTGTTCCATAGAAATGGCTGTTTTGTAGGATGTTTCTGTTTTAACACAGCAATTTCTGCTGAATATAGATAACATGTTCAGCAAAGCCAGATTGGTCAGGTTCATGATAGTTCATATAAGTGTAATATTCCCCACGACGAACAAGGACAGAGTTTTTCAGGTTGAGCAAAATAGTTTAGGCCACAATGACAAAAAATCGTAGGGGCCTGTGAAACTAAGCATAACAAACTTGCCTTTCCTTCATTAGATATCATCAAACTGTTTATTTTTGTAATTCATTCGGAATAATAATATCGCGTTGAAAAAATTTAAACAACAAACTGAAGATACTGCAAGCGAGGTCATCTTTCATCAACATCTGCTAACTGCTAGATGTAACGCTGTACTTGGGTTATATGTCTACTCAGAATGCAGAAGAGTGCATGCACAAATTTTGCTACAATATGTAAAAATACCTGTGATCAGTGAAGGCCATTCCGAGGAAAGCTTCACTTAAACGATGCCTTTTGATGAATGCGATAAGATGCAAATGATATCTAATTGATATTAGCTTTATCAAAGGTCGCAATGTTCAAGACAAAATCCTTCACGTCTAATCATAAGAGAGAGTTGTTTATGTCTTCGAAAGATGAGTTGTAAGTGTATTAACGTTTCTGTATATGAACAAGATATGTCTAGTGAAATAGGGGAATTATCTTTCCCTATAATAGGTGACCAAAAAGGAAGGTAAACATTTCCTTATTTCAGGCCTTATCTTACAGCCTCTGGACACACAAATCCAAATATTATCAGCTTATTAAGATGCTTAATCCTTGTTGTTAATATTTCTCGTAAGGTTTGAAAGAATTGCACTGCTAAAATATATGGTTAGTCAATAACGAAATGGGCAGTTATTTTCCAATTACTGTGCAATATAAATTTGCATACATACATTTATATAAAATTTAAATTTCATGCAATTTGGTTGTTTTTCATGGTGGATAGGAAGGAGAATTAGAAAAGAATACTAAACAAAAATGATTAAAACTTTTAACGTATTAATCACTGGTTAATTATGAATATCAATAATCTATCGTGACTTTACGAGTACATCGCTGTACATTCCACCAGTTCCGTCAATAACTAACAGTTGGTAGAAGTGTTAGTATATATATATATAAAATCGACATTATAATAGTGAATTATAATTTAGCTAAACTCGAGTTTCCACATCCGTATGATACTGGCGAACTCACCTTCAGATGAAAAGTCCTTTATACAGATTAATATTTTCAACTGAATAGCAAATATGGTGTGATCACCTTTCGGTTAGAAGATGCCAAAAATATAGCTTTGAGGGCTTGCAATTTTTGGAAAGAAGATGATCCCAGGGTGTCTTGGAAATTCTTTCCAAAATTTCTAGGATTAGAATAGTGATTTGGTTCTCCGATTACGGAAAACAAAACAAAAATGACCGTAGTGAATGAGAGTTAATATGGATAGGTAGTACAGATAAGGACGAGACAGTAAAAAAAAGAGGGAAATTTGGATGTCTGGTGATACAGTTTACTTGGAATTGAGGAACTGGCAGGGAAGGCTATGAATAAACCGAATTTGCTAAAAAACGAAATTAGAGTAGAAGTCCATAATGATAGGACGAATTGTACTTTCTTATTTGAAATATAAAATATATGACGTAGAGCCGTAAGATTAAAAAGAGACATTCACAAAAAAATTAAGACAAAACGAAAAGGTGTTCAAAAGGATTAGCCGGTTTGGAAGGGGCTGTTGAATAAAACATAACAAACATGAATCTAATGCTAATAAACATTTGGTGATATCAGACTGATTTAAGATTGCTTACTTCCCTTTGTATACGGTGAAACCCGCTGTAAGCATTGGAACTATTAGATTACGTTATCTTCCTTGAACTGAAACCGAAGCATATAAATAGTTCGCACCTGAGTTTTTGCATCTCTTAGTTTCATATAAATTCTGTATTTTATTTCAGATAATATATATATATATATATACTATGTATATATATATATATATATATACTATGTGTATATATATATATATATATATATATATATATATATATATATATATATATATATATATATATATATACTATGTATATATATATATATATATATATATACTATGTATATATATATATATATATATATATACTATGTATATATATATATATATATATACTCTGAGATAGCAATCAAATCAAAGAGTTTTATGCAGAATACAGCAAACTATAAAAGTGAAGCGAAGTCCTTGGGTTCTTTCTTTAATTAATTTATCTGTGCACCTTTTTGATAACTCGTACTGTAAAGTATTAGAGCTATTATCGCTACAATCGTGGTATTATTTGGTCTACCTACTCACTGATGAGACCCAGTGAGGGTTGAAACCGGTGCGGGGTTGGCTTTGAGAGGCGCCACTTGGAGGTAGGTTTCTGCTTGTCTCTGAGTGGGGCTACCGCTGAGATTATGGCTCTGCTTGGTGGTGGGGTGAGCCTGCCACTGGGTAGAGCCAATGCTGAGAAGTTCTTCTCGGTGAACAAATGAAACTCAGTGTTCATTTGCTCACCGAGTGCTCAACACTTCCACTCAGTGTTCCACTCAATGATAGGTGAGCCTGTCATTGAGTGGAACAACGCTGAGTTGGGCGATCTTTCGAGATCGCATAATTTTTAGAGTCTGCTTCACCTATAAAAAAGGTTGAAATCGGTTTGGATAGTGACCTATCCCCCTTAATGTAAGACAACATACATCTCCTAGGGGATGAGCTTTACATTAAGGTAAATATTAAGAATAGCGATCCTAGCTTTATCCACCTTTGCTATGAGTTACCCGGTATTGCACTACCCAGGTATTTGCTTACGCTTGGACTCGCCGAACTTTTATAGTTTGCTATATTCGGCATGAAACTCTTTGATTTGATTTCTATCTTAGAGTTTCTTATTCGGCTCTGAAATAATGTGGTATTAAATATCCCCTTAATTTAAATAATTTTTACTGAAGCATTTTGGCTCTTTATTTCATTACTGCTATATATATATATATATATATATATATATATATATATATATATATATATATATATATATATATATATATATATATATATATATATATAGGAACCAAAATGGAAGCATCGAGTGGAGAATAAAATTCTTAAACTCAGAGCAGACGTGAGCAATTTGAAAAACCTTAAGGAAAAGAAGCTGAAAAACACGAAAATCCGAAATAACCTCATAAACAGATATAATACTGGAACACGACCTATTGATGAAGTATTTTATTTATTTTATAAAGGTTATAAATATTAGCGAAAAATATGTGGCGAAGATAGGTGAATTGAACGAAAAGAACTCCATCGCGAGGGCAGATAGCTCTTACTCAGTGCATTACTGTTTATAAGATAACGTTTTGTCGGTCTTGATGATGATCTGATTGCTCACGTAAATATTTTCAGGTGTGTGTGTGTGTGTGTGTGTGTGTGTGTGTGTGTGTGTGTGTGTGTGTGTGTGTGTGTGTGTGTGTGTGTGTGTGTGTGTGTGTTTACTTTAAATTGAAAATATAATAATCAGCTATTCTTAACGCATGTGACTAATGTATCTAGTGGTAGGTAGTTATTTGATTATTTTTCTAATGTTTAGTGCAGTTTAGGATTAAATAAATTTTAGTGTATTTAGTAAAAGATAACGTATGATGAATAACAACTAAGTGCTACATATCCGACCACTGTTTTGAGAATTATCAACATATATCAACAGACGAATTTCAATTTAAAACCTTATAAACAGTAGAGGGAGCTGCATTCTGAATATGCTGGATATGAATCAGTGAAATAATAGCAACTAATATC
Organism: Typopeltis vanoorti; assembly: GCF_054136105.1. Taxonomy (NCBI): domain Eukaryota; kingdom Metazoa; phylum Arthropoda; class Arachnida; order Uropygi; family Thelyphonidae; genus Typopeltis; species Typopeltis vanoorti. The sequence continues at coordinate 58,189,157 of NC_143572.1, forward strand.
TTGTTTATTTTGTAGCTTTAGTGTTGCTAATTTAGCCGTACAATCAAAACATATATCTTTACAATTTGTTTAAATAAAAGGGTAGTGGCTCAGTTTACACGGATCACTTGCTTTACTGTTTATAATCTTAAAGTCAGTAAAATTCACAGTAAAGTCGCATACAAATCCATTTTACTTGCAGCATAAAGATGACAATGAAGTGCATCATGCCAATGACACTGTCACAGCTTCGTTAAACTAAAACATACATAATGAATTCTTGTATAAATGTTTCATAATATTACTTAAGAAGCCACATTCAGATAGGTAGCGCTGCACAGTCTAGAATTAATATGTTATCAACTTTCATTTGACAGACACATATGCAATTATCAGTCACGTGTTTCCCAATCAAAGCAACTGCATCATTTCTGCAGGGTATGTTGAATAACGCCTATCAGAAAGAATTACAAACGCGTGCACTCTGCTTTAAATATTGAGGAGTAGAAAAGGTACGTTATATAAATAAAATACAATTAACATTTACTGTACAGTAATATTTATGTAAATTAGTTGTTGTTATTTCTCTGCGAGGTCCTTAAAAACTATAGTAAAACGCTCATAACTATGTTTAACATCTGGGTTTGATAATAGTAATAAAAATTGCGTTCTTTATTTAGCTCCATACGGAATATTAAAAAAACCCGTACAAGAATATTTTTAAATAATATTTCCTATTATTTTTAAATAATATTTTAAATAAGTAAAATATCTTTTTATTGTCCGAATTTCATTAGCTGTCCGAAATTTCTTTTTCGGACAGCTAATGTCCGAAAAAGAATAAGTTCATGTAGCACAAAAGAATGATATATTGTTTTAGATCCGCATTTTATCAAGTACACATACAAATTATGTTAATAACGCAAAAGGAATTTTATTAATAAAACTGCACATCATGGTTTTGCACTGAGAATGCCAAAACAAAGAAATCTTATTTAGTTTCAAGGCCAGTAAGCAGAAATGCCTTTGATATTTGCTATTAATTCACTAAGAAAAGCTACATGTGCTTATAGAGAGCTTTAATAGCGTCATCGCAATGATTCAGAAGCAGTCCCTGTTTTCTGATGCAGGGAAAACTAGATATTACATATGTTAAAAAACGGCACACTAATTAATGTCACAATATTTTTCTGGTAAAGGTAACCAAAACTAATGCAATCATCCGAGTAAAATGTTCAAGGGATTAGAATGTGCTTACAGAAGCTGATCCCAAAGAGAAGTATCGAAAAAATACTTCGTGAGAGTGTGTTTTATATTCTCATAATTATCACATTCCAAATATATGACCACAGGGAATACTGGATACTATGCACAGGATATCACTACCTGATTAAGTTATTAATAGCCTCCTATTAACAATGTTGTTATAGTAGGGCAGATTTCCAATATGGTCACATCTGGAAATCCAATATGGAAATCATCAACTCTCAAATCCTAATCTACCTTGAAGGTACCCGGTTATTAAACGAGTACGGATTCCGCCAAAGCCGTTCAACAGGAGATCTACTCTCATACATCACCCACCACTGGACAACCGCTATAGAGATATTCGGCGAATCCCAAGTAATTGCACTTGATACCTCCAAAGCCTTTGACCGAGTCTGGCACAAAGGCTTACTAAGCAAACTCCCATCATTTGGACTGCCTCAGATGGATTGCCAGCTTCCTGGCTGGACGCACACTATGTGTGATGGTAGACGGCTCCCTATCCTCTCACCATCCAACTAATGCCGGGGTCCCTCAAGGCTCAGTTTTCTCACCGACCCTCTTCCTTCTATATATCAATTCAGTTGCCCTCTAACCCAATACACAGTTTTGCAGCACACTACGTTCCTCCCTTTCATTTGACAAACCCCCTACACAACTCATTTCAACCCACAGAACATCAACCACCACTGGCCTTAATTCCGACCTCCAAGCCATCCTCCGATGGGGCTCAGACAGTCTTGTCAACTTCAACGCTAGTAAAACCCAGTTCTGTCTTTATTCTCACAAAAAAGAACCATTTACCCTACATTGTTTTTGATAACACTCAAATTCACAGACAAGATGAAATTTCTCTTCTCGGAATTACCTTGACATCAAGCCTCTCCTGGCATAAACACATCACAACCATTGCATCCTCAGCTTCCAAAAAACTAGGTTTTCTCTTTCGCTCAAGACGCTACTTCACCTCAAAACAACTATTAACACTATACAAGTCACAAATCCACGCAGCTCTCGAATACTGCTCTCAAATCTGGAGTGGAGCTTCAAAAAGCTCCCTCAAAATGCTTTACTGAATACAGCGGAGAGCAATTAGACTAATAAATGACCCATCCCTCACCAACTCGCTCCCCCCACTTTCACAAAGACGCCTGGTCTCTGCAATCTGTATATTCTATAAATACTTTCACGGAAAAGGCTCATCTCAAACAGCATCAGTAATTCCCCACCATGTACCAAGCGCATTGGAACACGTACAGCTGCCGCCCAACATCCTTTTACAGTACACCTCGAAACCACAGAACAAGTTTCTTCTCCTCCTCATTCATCCCTGCTACTGCAGTACTGTGGAACAGTCTCCCCCCTGACGTATTTCCCAAGGAATACAATATACAGGCATTTAAATCAAATGTAAACAAGTTTCTCCTTTCACAACCCATCACCCATATACAGTACTAACGTACTATAGGTTGACCAGCCAACCTCCTGTATACGGGCCCAACATTTAAAAAAAAATCTAAAATATCAATGTTTCTAAGGTGCTGTTAACTGCATCAATCCATCTAAACCTGCGTTCGTCCTCTGGGTACTTTATCTTGGATATCCTGCACCCCGCATCGATATTGCTAGCCTTTCCTGTGTAAGTGAACAAGCCATCTGAGATTAGCTATAACTAACATATTATGATTGGTAATAATGTCAAATTCATTTCTAATATCTTCCTTTTTTTCTAGTGATTCTGTCGTTGATGCCATCTGTCTCAAACTCCTATTTGGTTTTCAGAATTCTTGTATCTGTATTCTCTAGTCTTTGATCTGACTAGAGGAGAGTATTACGTTTTTTTCTGTCTTCTAACCAAATCCTCATCCATAAGTTAAATGTCGTTTGAACTGTGTCATGTACAATTCTAGTTTAGTTGTTATTTGCCTAAAAATTAGGCAAAAAGACGGCAGGAAAAAGACACCGTCAATTATACCAAACGTGTTACAGCAGTTATTTGATTTAGATATACAGGAGGAGTTTTTGTCCCTTTCTTTCTTAATATGATTCATATGATTCGAAATACCTCGTTGTATACCAGTGAACAAGACAAGCAGCTGCACTCACATAGACACCTAAATGGCAAATTCTTTGATATTCGTGTTATCAAGAGAGAGAGAACAGAGTTCAAGATGAAATCGTAATCCTGTTTACCGACTGTCTAACTCAGTGTTTACACCTCTTTAGATTATATCAAACAAAACATGTGATTTCAACTCACAGTTTATGTAAACCTCATATCTTATCTTCAATGAAGTGCTGGGACTGTCATTGTTTACTTTCGCTTTGACACGTGCCTGAAACCCGACAAAGCACTCGTTGATGTTTTTATAAATACGAAATGGAGTACTGGTAGAAATGTTAATTGCTCATATATTTTTCTGGGTGGTTTTTACTGCGGGATGAAAAGCCCTGCCACCACCTCAGATAATCTCAGAGAGGAGGCAATTTTTGTGCCTGTTTCAAATATTCTGCAGGTACTCAAAACACATCTCACTAAAAGATGAGATGTGCTTTACATTATGGAAAAATCCTAAGAATGGTGATCAGATCTTTTATAACGAGTTGCCTTTATAACGAGTTGTCTGGTGTTGTACCATCTTTAGACTCGAACTATGTTTCAGGTGGAAACTTAATTGTTTGCTTACTTGGGATTAGGAGTTAAATAACCAAGCTTATAAAATTACTTGGCAACCCTAATATACAGTATCCCCAAGTTAAAAAATTTATTACATCTATATCTTCTCCATAGATTCTTATTAAAAATAAAAACACCTTGCAGCAACTTATATATGTAAAGTTGATAAGCGTCTGTATTACTAAAACCTTGGTTTTTAGGGTCTAGCTACTTACTGAGGAGACCTCAAAAAAGTTTGAAATCAGTCTGGATAGTGACCCCACCCATAACAATGTATTGCAGTATATACATCTTTTAGTGAGATGTACTTTACATTATGGAAAAATACTAAGAATAGTGATCAGATCTTTTATAACGAGTTGCCTGGTGTTGTACCATCTTTAGACTTGAACTATGTTTCAGGCGAAAACTTAATTGTTTGCTTACTTGGGATTAAGAGTTAAATAACCAAGCTTATAAAATTACTTGGCAACCCTAATTATATATATATATAGAAAGTTTTTTACCTTGGGTATAATATAATATATGTTAAAGATACCAAGCTATTTTAAACCTGGTTTTACTCCATTTCCCAAGTAAGCAAACAGACAAATAAGTCAAGTTTACGCCTGCACGTAATGTAGGTCTAAGTGACCCGCAAGTAGTGCAAGTCTAGGCAACTCGTGGTAAAGGTGGAATAAGCTCTGATCACTATTTTTAATATTTAGACTTAATGCAAAGCCCATCTCCTTTAGGAGATGTATGATGCTATGCACTAAAGGCAAGGGGCCACTACCCAGACCTGTTTCGACCTTTATTGAGGTCTCGTCAGTGGGAGCCAGGCTTAGAAATACCAAGGTTTAAGTAATACAGAGCTTATAAGTATTTTACCAAAACTAGTTACCATAAGGTTCTTTGACCTTATTAAATAAAAATCTCAGGATGAGAGATAGATGTAGAAAGCTTTTTTACCTTGGGTGTAATATATGTTCCCCCCAAGTCCTGCTATGCTGCCTCGCTGTGGCGTGGGGGAGTGACCCTGGGCGGGATGGGTGAAGCACGTCGGGAGTATCATTACCCCTGGTATGGCCTCCCAAGGCCTGAAGGCCATCCCCAGCTAAATGCTAGCAGGCGAAGACAGAAGAGGAGATTGGCACCATCTGTCTTAATTTATTACCCATTAGACATTCATGGCAAAGAACTTAACACAGTACACCATGCCGACTCGGACGTCGCCCGGTCAACAAGGTCCGCGTTGCCATTTGGTAGCAGCCCCAGGGGTGGCAATGAGAAGTTAGTGACTGGCGCTAGCATCACCACTATCACTGACAAAAATAATAAAAAACTGGATCCGGATTCAGACTCCGCAACCATTTAATGACCGGAACTTGGAATATTAGGACTCTACCGCAATCAGGTCGACTCAAATTACTACAGCATGAACTAAAAAGATATGAATGATCTGTTATGGGACTTTGTGAAATTCGATGGCCCAAAACAGTAGAGCTAACAACAGATGAAGGATATTTGCTTCTTTACTCTGGATGTGACTGCAGCGGAAAAAGAAGGTATCGTTTTTGATACACAAATCATCACGAAATTCTGTCATGGAATTCAGTCCTATCAATAGCAGAATTGCTCTAGTCCGCATAAGAGGAAAACCACTCAATATCTCCATAATATAGGTCTATGCCCCAACCACAGGCCACGAGGACTCTGAAGTAGAGGACTTTTATGGTCAACTTAATGCAACAATCACTGGAGCGAATAGAAAAGACCTTTTGATTGTACAGGGTTATTGGAATGCCAAAATTTGAACAGACATCGGCAAGGATTATCTCCTATTTGTCGGACCGTATAGCTATGGGGGAAACAAACGAAAGTGGTTTTGAATTGATCAATTTTGCTTCACAAAATGAACTCACCATGACTAACACTCTATTTCCCCATAAACCTTCCAGACAATGACATGGACTTCCGCTGATGGTAAAACACACAACCAAATTGACTTTATTCTTATGAGCACAAGATTTAAAAACTTCATCAACCTCACAAGAACCAGATCATTTCCTGGAGCCGACATTGACGGCGACAACAACATGGTCATCACAACTGTGAATATGAAAATGAGGGAAAGATTACCTACAAAATCAACTCGTAAAAGATATAGTATAGAAAAATTAAAAGATCCTCAAATAAATATACTATATAAATACAAATTAAAACAAATTTTTGACACAAGCTTCAATAAATATAATAGTATCGAATCTAAAACCAAATACTTCTCACAAACGATAACTGAGGCAGCTGAAGAAATGCTTGGATACAAAAGGAAAATAAATAAACCATGGATAACCAAAAATATTTTGGATCTATGCGACAAAAGAAGATATTTGAAATCTCATAATAATAGCAGTGATAATAGAGAACAGTATAAAAATATTACTAAGATTATTAAAAAAGAAATCAAACATGCTAGAAACTTATGGATATTGGATGAATGCAAAAATATAGAAGAGGACGTAAATAAAAATAATTCTAAAGTGCTTTTCAAATTATCAATAAGCTAAGCAAACCTTTTACCTCAATTAATTGGAGCATACAAGATGAAGACGGAACTCCTATCACAGATAACCAGAAAATGGTTGATAGATGGAAATGTTACGCAACCAAGCTTTTTCAAAAGGACCCTCAACTGACTGATGATATTTTGGACGGAATTTTGCAGGAGGTTCGGAGGAAGGAGATTACCCGATATTAAAAGAAGTCATTGCAGCAGTTAACTCCTCAAAAATGGGAAAATCACCGGAAAGTGATGGTGTCACAGTGGAACTGACACCAAAGGAAGTGTGATATCATCATAGACACCTTGCTAAATTTATTCCAGGACGTATGGAACACAGAGACTTGGCCTTCTGATTGGCGAACTTCTGTCCTGGTGCCTATTCCTAAAAAGGGAAACAGCAATAAATGCAGCAAATATAAAACAATAAGCCTTATTAATCATCCAAGCAAAATCCTGTTAAAAATACTATCGAAAAGAAAATAGAAAACAGACTATCAGATCAACAAGCAGGTTTCCGGAAGTCTAGAAGTACAATCGACCACATCTTTACAATACACATACTAGGCGATAAATACATAGAACATAACAAAATAATATGTCACAACTTTTTAGACCTTCAAAAAGCTTTTGACTCAATGTGACACGAGGCATTATGGAACATTCTAGAACATTATGGTAGTGAAAACAAAATCATTAGGATTATTAAATCTCTTTATTCTTCTTCTGATATGAGAATTGAAATTAAAAATTACAGCAGTGAATCATTCCGGGCAGAATAGGGAGTAAGACAGGGATGCATCTTGTCCCCCTCTTCTTTTTAATTGTTTTCTGGAATATGTCACAGATGAAGCTCTTCATGAATATGACACTGGAATAGCAGTTGGCGGACTAAGAATAAATAACTTACGTTTTGCAGACGATATCGATCTTTTGGCAGAAAGTGAAGAATTACAAGAGATAACCAGCCGCGTTTTCGGAACATTAAAAAAATATGGATTATACATAAACCTACAAAACACAAAAACAATGATAACCTCAAAATCAGACATTAAATTCTTAAAGATACAAATTGGCAATAAACAAATTGAGAATGTAAACAAGTTCACTTATCTAGGAAGCACGTTGAGTCAAGATGGTCGTTCAAAAACCGACATTAAATACCGAATTGCTAAGGCAACCGTGGCCCTACAAAAGTTAAAACCATTGTGGGGAGATAACAGATTAGCAATCACAACCAGATTAAGACTAATTGACACCTTGGTGAATTCTGTCCTCTTGTATGACAGAATTAAGTAATAGCTGTTTCAAAGCACTGATTATATTTTCGAAATTCTAATATTTCCACTGTTTAAAGGTGAGACTGGCTCACCTTATAAATGAATTAAAATAAATAAATACAAATTGTATAAATGTATTTAACCTCTCTGCAACAACAACACCAAGAACGAAACACTGTTCTATTATATATCTTAACCTGAGGCCTGGATTTTATTGAAAGAAGATGAGAGAAGACTCCTGTCTTTCGAAATGAAAACTTACAGAAGACTTTTGAAAATTCCCTATACCTCTCACGAAACCAATGAAAATGTCCGAAAACTGATTGATTCAATAGACGGGAGAAGAAGGGAAAGATGAAATGGTTCGGACGTGTGGAGAGGGCTAATGGCATTCCAAAGCAAGCACTATAAGGAATCATTCCGGGATCTAGGGTGAGGGGCCAACCTCGATTAAAATGGACTGATAACATCAAAAAATGAACAAATTCCTCCCTATCTCAAATGACATCAAGAACAAGAGTCCGAGATGACTGGTGGAAGCTAACTATGACTATCACCTACCAGCCATGAATGACCCAAAGGTCCATTTAGGACTACTGGAAAAGAACATAATATATGTTAAAGATACCAAGCTATTTTAAACCTGGTTTTACTCCATTTCCCAAGTAAGTCATCAGACAAATAAGCCAAGTTTGCGCCTGCATGTAGTGTAAGTCTAAGTGACCCGCAAAGTAGTGCAAGTCTAGGCAACTCGTGGTAAAGGTGGAATAAGCTCTGATCACTATTCTTAATATTTACCCTTAATACAAAGCCCATCTCCTTGAGGAGATGTATGATGCTATGCATTAAAGGCAAGGGGCCACTACCCAGACCGGTTTCGATTTTTATTGAGGTCTCGTCAGTTTGAGCCAGGCTTAGAAATACTAAGGTTAAGTAATACAGAGCTTATAAGTATTTTACCAAAACAAGTTACCATAAGGTGTTTTAACCTTATTAAATAAAAATCTCAGGATGAGAGATAGATGTAGAAAGTTTTTTGCTTACTTGGGAAATGGAGTAAAACCAGGTTTAAAATAGCTTGGTATATTTAACATATCCAGTAATATTATATATATCCTGGGGAAAAACTCCGCCTGCCCATGCCAGAGATCGACTTACTCAGGAACCGGTCAAACAAGGGCTTAGAATAAGTTCCTCCAGTCTGCAACTAGATTTGATTGAACGTATCTGTCTTCCATCTTCCATTATAAACACCATCTAGCACTCTATTCGTATATACGAATAGTATATATTCCCTGACTGAAGTTATTTAAATTTTGGTTTAAAATTCTAAAGGATACTCGAAATGTTTATAGCACGTGAACATTCCAACAGCTTATTAAATGTCATTCTATCCTGGAAGCGAATTGTTTTGTGTATTTTATGGATAATTAGAGAAGAGATATTATTATGACGTAATCCTACAGAAATGTATTTTACCATTGGTTAATGAAACAATGTTTGAATAATAACCTATTTTTACTTAGATGATACTTATTTTTTTCCATATTCTATTATTATTTTTAATTCGATGTGTAATTATATTTAAGTAGAATAGCTGCTTCAAAGCACTGATTATATTTTCGAAATTCTAATATTTCCACTGTTTAAAGATGAGACTGGCTCACCTTATAAATGAATTAAAATAAATAAATACAAATTGTATAAATGTATTTAACCTCTCTGCAACAACAACACCAAGAACGAAACACTACTCTATATCTTAACCTGAGTCAACTTCAAAAATGTAAGTCACGATTTATTACTCCTTTCGCTTTAGATTTGGTGAATATCAATATCTGCTTATCTTTAGTATATATATATCAGTAAACAAGACAACTCTCTGTAGATAGATAATCGGCAAAAAAACATTGATATTTGCCGTATCAGAGATAGCAGAGTTCAAGGTGATATCCTAATCAAACTGCATTCTGAGTGGATAAATGCCGCTTATTTCTAATGAGATGCCAGAAATATCCCCGTCTATCTTGACATTTTCTATCCCTGACTACCCCTCCAGAATAATAGTTTTATAGCCTCTATCAGGTCTTTTCAACTAAAGGTGAGTTACGTGGTGTCATACAGTGGTAGAGGGTTTTCATCCCTCAAAAATAGGTAAACTGGCCGAAAATCACGCATATCTACAGACCAAGAACCTTCTGGAGTGATTACAGCCTGCACTGTCCCTCATCGACTAGGAAGTAGTAACACCTAACTACTACCTATCTCGGATCTTCCAATACTTGTATCCTAGATACTCCCACATGCTTACAGCAAGTAAATTAACAGGAAAAAATACATTTGTGATCTTCTGCGACGAGTTCTGGGATTCCATTGAGCTGCTCTTATTAGGTTAGGTTATTTTGGATTTACGGCCAAAGTATATTAGTCTATGAGGCCGGTGTAGTAGATCTTTTAATTACGTGTGTTCTTATGGGCGGTTTTGTCTGTTTTTCACGATGAACAAACCCTGCTACTTCTGTGTGAGACAATTCATAGCCCTTAATAATGAGTTGCTGTGTAACAATAATAATAATAATAAGAAGAAGAAGACATTGAAGGGCCAAGAAACACAATAAATATAGATCTGTATTTTTATCCCATTTTTTGCACCAACCAACTGAAAACTTAGTAATACGTTACCTGTTAATTCTTTATATTACTTTATTTGTCAATAAGGCCTTCAATAATTTGATATACTTTGAGTGTTTAGCCTCATTTCAGTCCTAGTTAGACACCCAGACCAACGTATATTCCTTAAATCCTCATTTAAATAATATTTAAATAATTCTATTGAGCTTGTTGTAGCATCCTATTTTATTTTTATTTCAGGATATGTCGAAAACTGTGAAAAAGACAGAATTTGCGGAAGACTGGGGTCAATACTTCCAGGGAGATTCATTCGATGCAGTAGGATATGCAGAGTTGATTGAAAAATCATATGCTGTGGCATTTGAAACTCTCTTTATCCCATATATCCATAAATTAATCAACAGCAGTGAGTATTGTATATCCATTTTGATTTGAGTATTATTATTTTAGTAATTAAATTTCATTTACTAATTAAGATATTTTATGGATTAGTGTTTTTCAGGTGTATTTAAGGTATATTATGATGCTACTAGTCATGAGTAAAATTAAATGTCGCCAGTACTAGAAGCAGTTGGCTACACCATACTCACTGTTGCAGCATTCGAAATGGCGCCTCTTCTGACAGTGCCATGATAGAAGCTTCGTGGATGATCCCATATGAACCATGGAAATCATTAGCAACATCCAGAAAATCATACTCAGAATCCATGAAAAGAATATTGTACGGGGTGTATGAAATTGTTAGCCCAGATTTTCTGATCGTTAATGTTAGTTCTCTTATGTATTAACTGCTCATACCAGGCTTATTATCTGGGCTATAAGAATTTCCTCCTCTCTTATATAGGGTACAGTTGGTAATAAATGCTACTTGCGATAACATTTTGAGATTCTGAACATCTTACTGCATTGTTTCTGCTTCTAATGTGGATAAAGACAGAAGCAATGTTGATTTTAGAATGCCATATCGACTAGTGCTGTGTTGCCACCTGACCGAAAATATATGGAACAGCATTAAGCATTCATGTTTCATTTATATATTCCATTAAGTTGTAACATTACAATTTGCCAAATGAAAAAGCAATGTCACCTGTTTATCTCCTCATAAATAAAAGCCGAAAAACTAGATTAGATCAACTATCATATAATTGAATCCTAAATGCCAATTATGTCAAGTATCGAGTTATAATTGGAATTGGGATCGAGGTTATATTGTGAGTGGTTGGTATAATTTAGCGCTCGTGTAAAATTGGTGATTTTTGGTTTTTTTTGTGTGTGTTTTTCCTTAGAAAATTGGTTTTATAGTATATTAGAACGATTTTCGTGTTTTTAGAGTATTTTGTGTGTCTTTATAACATATTTTATTGGGGCTGTCGCCGATAGAGGGATTCGTAGTGTGTAGTGTTCGTGAAAGCTCCTGCTAAGATAAGTATTATTTTCAGTTATCGTTGATAAATTTATTTAATATTGCGTAGTTTTGTTTGTCTTGCGTATCTTAGTGCGTTTGTTTGTGTGTTTTTGGTGCGTTATACTTTATAATTTGATAAAATACGTTGCAAGCAAGTATGGCTCCAGTACGAAGGAAAATGGCGGCCAGTAATGGTGGTTCGCCATCTTTGTCAAAGAACGGTAGTATAAAAGAGATGATTCAGTGTACTAGCTGCGAAACGTACACTTTGCGGAGTGCGGTCGGAGTGTGGTTAGATGATAATAAAGGAGTGAATGTGTGTAGAAAATGTAGGGAGAATGAGAAATTGAAGTGTGTTTCGGATCGTGAGTGTGATATTTTTGTCAAACTTCAGAATGAAGAAAATAGGGATATGACAAGAAACGGCAAGGTTGTACCAGAGAATTGTGAGAGTGTGAATGATAGTATTAATGGTTTTACAGAGAATAAAAAAGATGAGATAGATGCAATGAGTGAGATCACGTTATTGAATGGTGCGATACAAAGGGAAAAACAGCAGCTAGAGCGTATGAGCAAAAGTCGACTGAATGAGCTAGTCAATAATAAAAAGTATGACAGGAAATATATGGCGTATGAATGTGAACATGAACAAAATGAAGGATAGAGTGCCGTATGGAGACTCGTTAGTACGAGGTGTGTTAGTAGAGGATCTGACAAAATCGTACCAACCTGGTGCGACCATAAAGGATGTAACTGAGTCTATTCGAGAGCAAAAGGAAAGGGTGAAAGAAATGATTGTTGTGGCAGGTACGAATGATTTGAAAGGAGATAAAATGGAAATGATAGAATACCTGAATGAATTGTTTGAGGTAGCAAAAGAAAAGAGTGAGAGAGTTAGAATGATTAGTCTTTTGCCACAGTATGACAGTGAAATGTTTAAAAGGAGGGTCATAATTGCGAATGACTTTATGCGTGGGTTATGTATGACGAGTGGTGTGGAATTTGTGGATGTGTGGAGTGGGTTCGATGGGCGAAAGGATCTATATAAGATAGATGGCTTGCATTTGAATGGTTACGGCGTAAGAAGACTTGAGAAAGTGTTTCTGAATGTGGTGGATGTGCAAATTCAGGGAAACTAGATTTATTAAGGTGGGTAGTAGATATACAGTCCTTAGGGAGGCAGTTGAATGTATGAATGAATATAATATGCCCGAGCGAATAAGCACAACAAATCAGAGAGGGATAATTAATATAAGGCATCAAGGTAGGGCTGGGGCTAATGGGGGTCTTAAATTCATGTACACTAATGGTAGGAGTATTAGGAACAAGAAGGAAGAGTTTTTGTCCATGGTTGGCACTTCCAGACCACAGGTTATTGGTACTAGTGAATCATGGCTGACTGTAGATGATATAGCTAGTGGGATTGAATGTAATGGGTATAGTGTTTTCAGGAATGACAGAGAGAATAAAATGGGGGAGGAGTATTGTTGATGATAGCTGATGAGCTGCAGCCAAGGAGAATAGAAGTTGAATCGCAAGATAGAGAAAAGAGCACATTTGAGGCCATTTGATGTGAGATTGCGGCTAGCAGAACTAAATATACAATTGGGTGCTGCTATAGACCAAGTGATAGAATAGATCGTGGAGACAGTATGCACAAGCAAATAGAAGAAATGAGTGAAAGGAGGGTGATTATTATGGGAGATTTCAACTATGGTAACATTGATTGGAAGGAGGAGAGGATACATGGGAGGAAGGAATTGGATTTTATGCGGTTATTAAGGGATAACTATCTGCGATAGCATGTAATGGAAAATACTACAAGTCAGAGAGTGCTTGACCTAGTAATTGCATCTGAGAATTTGGCTCTAACGAATATGACCACGTTGTCACCAATTGGTGAGAGTGATCATAGGGTCTTGACTTGGGAGGTGGCTAAAGGTGTGGAATTTTCAATTAAGACAGGGTACATGTGGAATTATCGGGCTGGAAAGTATGAGAAGCTTAGGAGTTTGATTGGTTCAGTGCCATGACATGTACAACTGCAAGGACTAGAAGTTGATAGTGCATGAGAGGTAGTTAAGAAGTGTTTGCATGAAGCAATGGCTGACTGTATACCTAGAGTCCAAATAATAAATCAAGTGGGGGTTAAATGGATGAATAACACCATTAAGCTTGAGCTGCAAAAAAAGAAACAAGTATGGAGGGAATTTAAGGAGAAAGGTGACCGGCAGGCACATGAACGGTATAAAGCGCAGGCCAGAAGGGTAACGAGTGTGGTAAAAAAAGCAAAAAAGGATTACGAAAGAACATTGGCCATGCAGGCTAAAGAGAATCCTAAACAGTTTTTTAGATATGTAGCAAGTAAAAAAAAAAAACTACATGGTAGAATGATTTTAAAGAATGCCGATGGTAGGGAGGTAACTGAATCAGTTGATATAGTTGAGTTACTGAGTGAGCACTTTGCAAGAATATATCATCCAGGTGGTGACATTGCAGAAACGAATAAACCAGTAGATTAACCAGTATACGGGAATTGTGGTGAATGAAGTGGAGGTGAGTAGTCTATTGCATAACCTCAATGTCAATACATCTGTGGGATTGGATGGTATACTAGCTCGTGTCGTACGAGAAGCAAATAAAGAATTGTTAGTACCCTTGACCATTTTGTTTAACTTGAGTCTGGGGTCTGGGTTAGTCCCGAGGGGATGGAAAGAGGGGGGAAATAGTTCCACTGCATAAAGGTGGTTCCAAGACTGCTGTTGTAAATTACCGACCGATTGGCATATCAGGAATCATTGTCAAGGTCTTAGATAAATTAGTCAAGAAAAGAATACAGGATTGGATAGATGAAAATAGGATATTGTATGGGGGACAACATGGTTTTGTGAAGGGTAGATCATGCCTCAGTAACTTGCTTACGTTTTATAACAGAGTGACGGCTGAACTGGATAGGGGTAATGGGTTTACAGTGATACTACTGGACCTTGCCAAGGCCTTTGACAGGATACCACATGGAACCCAAATCAGTAAACTGGAGCAGATAGGGATAGATATAGGGTTGGTGAGATGGAATGTAGGGTGGTTGAAGGAGAGATACCAGAGAACGTTTATTCAGGAGTGGAGTCTAAAAGACGGCTTGTGACTAGTGGTGTGCCCCAGGGCTCTATTCTTGGACCACTGCTTTTCAATTTGTTCATCAATGATATAGGAAAGGATTTGAGAGGAAGTGTTCACTTGTTTGCTGATGATGCAAAGTTGAGTAGAGCAATTGTGGTGCACAGGATGTCAAAATTTTACAGGATGATTTGGATAGTTTGGAGGACTGGGCTAGGAAAAATGGATGTCAATTTAATGTGGCAAAGTGTAAGGTTATGCACTTTGGGGTGAAAAGAATAGCAGCAGTATATCGCATTGGTGGAACCGTACTCCAGGAGATTGATGAGGCCAGGGATTTGGGAGTGTTGGTGGATAGGGAATTGAAGTTTAGGGGGCACATTGCAAAAGTTACTAAATCAGCTCATCAAATCACTTGGCTTCTGAAAAATACTTTAACATGCAGAGACAAACAAGTTGTTGTTCCTCTGTATCGAGCCTTGATTGGACCCCATCTGGACTACTGTGCCCAGTTATGGGCACTAGGGTTTCTTCGTGATAGGGAGGAAGTGGAGAGGATCCAGAGACGAGTGACCAAGATGATAACAGGTCTGTGGAATGAACCTTATGAGAATAGGTTGAAGATTTGTGGGTTGCAGAAATTGGTCGATAGGCGAAGGAGGGGTGATATGATTGAGACATTCAAATTACTGAAGGGTTTTTATAAGATTGATCCAGAAGATATTTTTGAAAATATGACTGGTGGTGGGAGGACTAGGGGCCATGCATGGAAGCTGGGCAAGAGCGTGGTTGACAAGGGTGTTAGAGCTAGGATTTTTACTTGGAGAGTGGTGAATGAGTGGAATAAGCTTCCAGAGTCTGTTGTGGGTGCTACAACCGTGAATGAGTTCAAGGCAAGGTATGATAGATACTGTGTGAATGTCGAATAGTTGTTCTTGACATGATGTTAGGGCCTGTCTCGATGAGTCTGTCGACTCCTTGGAGTTGCCCGGAACAACAATAATAATAATAATAATCTTTCTAATATCCTCATTTTTAATATTAAACTGCCATTGATGTCATATCTTCACTCCATTAATCTTTCTCAGGACTCTCATATATGCGGTGTCTAGTCTTTGGTCATGCGTTTTATTTCTAACCCAGTTCTCAGACCCATAAGTTGAAATTGCTTTGAACACAGTCTTGTATACTTCTAGTTTATTCTTTAGTTTAGACATTATACTGTAGGTTCTCTATTGCGAACACAATTGATGTTTTTCATATTTTTGCCCATTTTAATAGTTTAGTTTTCTTATTACTCATGTTCGTATTATATGCATGACAGCAACTAATTTTAAGAATATCGAAGAGCCATTCAAGAGAATCCCATCTTACCAACATAACACATTCTTTGAAATCTGCGCTTAGAATAAATTTATTTATTTATTTATTTATTTAACACTATACACTCATTGAAGAAACGAAACAGAATGATCTGAATAACAAAGACAGCCATGTGCTTGGAGGGCGTCAGTGACACGAAAGAATCATAATTTAACACTAGTTGTTCTCAACTAGTGTTAAATTGTCCTCGATAATGGTAGAGAAATGTGGGCTTCTATATAATTAATGTGAGCTAGTAAATTATTTTTATCTTCCAGAAATTTCGACATGAATAACAACAGTGGACATAATGCGAAAACATATTCTTTCGATATCCAGATATGTACCAATTAAATGGTACACCACCTCAGAGGAGAGTACTGAATATTTGGCCAAAATTCAGATCGTATTTATCGCATTCCTTACACGTTATGTGGTGATCTCTTTCCGATATTTCAGATATTAAACTATATGATTAATGGTATATTTTAATATCATATATAAAAATATATAATTAATTATTTTAAGCATTCATCTGTTTTATCAATCGTGTATGTTTATTAATTTAATACTCAAATTCTCAATAATCGAAACTTACCACTTTAACTGTTGATCTCCAACACCGCCTAATTTTAGACACAAGCTACGAAAACGTTTGGAGAAACCCACTTGGTTGTGGTCGATATTTCCAATGCTTTTGATCGAGTCTGCCATCGGGGAATTCTTACAAAGTTATCATCCTTTGGTTTCATTCCTATGCTTTGTGAGTGTATTGTCACTCTCTTTCCTGGTCGTTCATGGTATTTCGTAATGGATGTTTTCTGTTCTTCGTGTTCTCATCAGTGATGAGGCATCCCTAGAGGTACTTTGTCCACATTCTTCCTCCTATACAATAACGCTTTTCTCTCAATAACCTCAAATGGTATCCGCAGTCTGAGGACGTCAGGACACTTAATCCGTTTCCATCATTGGAGAAACATCACAGTGTTAACGGGATTGAAGCGTATACATCTTCCACATCCATTATCTTAAACACTGATCTCTTTTTCTTTCTTCTTTGAGGTTACGATAATGCAGTGAATGTCCATGCTCTCAACACATACAATTCTTATTCTTTCTCAGGAAAGGTATTACTTGGATTTCCCTTACTTTTAGTAATATTCCAATCTCTAGTAAACAGTTTATTTGTTTGATTGACTTTTACCTCGAGTGCACCACAAACATATCACATCTATTGCCTGCTCAGTCTACAAAAAAAGTTGATGTCCTGTTTCGGTTATTAGGGCAGTGTACCAAAAGCCTCTCTCAGAGTGCCTGATGATGTCGACAAGAGGGCGATCCACTTTCTTGCAGGTTCATGAACACTACTCCAGCGAATGGGTCATCATAACTCTGGGTAATCGAGCAACTGCTGCTCGTTCGCCATACATGTTTAGCTTTTAAATTGCACTACTTCCATCATTCTCTCTCCCTCTCTCTCTCTCTCTACTTGTTCTTTGAATCAACCTTCCCTGTACCATTTTTTCCAGATGAATGTCGCCTTCAGCTCTTCAGGACACTTTTTTTCTCCTTTACCTCTTGCTCATGCACGGTACTGTCATGTTACAGGTCTTGTAAACTCTCGTTGCGGTGATTGACTTATAATCGAATATTCTCATACTCCAGTAGTTAATGTAAACTGAGCAAAGTCCTCATTCTATATGGTAAAAGTAAGTTTATTAATTGACAGCTGTAGTCGATTCAGTTCTTTCTTTATGACTGCAATATATTCAGTGTCAAAAAATTAGAACAGTTCACAAAATTATAATCGTCGACATCAGATCGAATTGATTTAAAACATGAGGGAACACCACGCACGAATGAAGGAATGGTAAATGCTGTTTCGTTCCCACACGATATAAATAAAAATATTCTGACTCAAAACACTTGTATATTCTACAAAACAACATCTTTAAAATCAAGAAAGGCATTGAAGTAATGATAAATTAAATGATAATAATCGCCCGGCATAACACCGAAAGGCCTGATATTTGGAAAATTATCACATTTGGTATTCAAAGCAGAGTTTTCCCAGAATTATCTAAACCTATCTGCAGCCACACCAATTGTATATCATGTATTAATTCAAAGAGTTATTTTCAAACTTCATTAATTAAATATTAATAAGATATTTAATTAATTAATTAATTATCTTATGTTAAAATTAAATAAGATATGTACGAAACTACATACTCATAGTTATATCAGATAAAGACTGCAAATCACTGATTTATGGTGTAACATTTTATTCTTTTGGTTTTCTTTTTTTGTTTTTCTCTTTTACCAACTAGAGCGATTTACAGGATCTAAGCTGCTTGAAATAGGATGTGGTCCAATGATATATGGATTGATATCAGCTAGTGCTCAATTCTCTTACATGATCACTGGCGATTATTCGGATTCCAACCTGGAGATGGTGAAGAAGTGGCGAAATAAAGAACCAGGAAGTCTGGATTACTCGCTGTATCTGGAGACTGCTGCTAAATTAGAAGGCTACAGGTAAAATGTACTTAACATAATTCACACACACGCACGCACACACACACACACACAAATTAGACCATTAATGATTTTTTTTAAAGTATATACGATCGATGGTTCTAGGTTTTAGATTTGTTACAGTACGTGCAGATATCAGTCTGCTTTGACTCTTTTAGTCTCATAAAGGAGGTTTCGTGGAAGGTTGGACGATACACGTGGTTGTGGAGAGACGGATGCAGGTAGGTTGGTTAGATTCAGTGACATCAGCGAGCGATACATTTTCCTGTAGTTAGTAGATATTAAAGGTGAAAATATGTTAGGTGATTGATTGCAAAGCAATACCTGTGAAATTGTAGGGATTTAGATGCACTGCTTTATAAGGTCTGGAAAGTTTTTTTGTGACTGCTAATTTCACTTTCTAGTGCGGTGATTTCGCTTTGGTATTAGTGTATTGGTAGAAACTTAAGAGCTTAGTTTATTAGAATATCCTCGACGGGTCTGATCCTACTCAGTTCCATATAGGGAAGAGATGTTGTTCAATTGTGGGATGTGTCTCTATTTGTGAATAAAACCTGTATAGCACATCTAGTATAGGTGTGATTCTTTTACTGTGTAATGGATAACAGCTGGATAAAAGCTTTGCGGTTGGAGAAGGCATTGGTGAGTTGTTTATTCTGAGGACTGTGAATGAGAGAAGACTTCTGATAGCTTTTTTAAGAATACATTCCAAAGTAGAAGAATAGATGTATTTCACATGCAGATTCTTGAGGAAGAAGATGATTCAGAAGGACATCATTATGCTGATATTGAGACTAAGCCACCACGAGATTCATAAGTCACTCCGAAATCATAAAGTTTAACAGAAGTGGTTAAATGACGGAGCAGTCCGGTACCTTGCTAAATTAAGTATTAATATAACAGCAGAGGAGCGTCGAAGGTATTTTTGCTGTCGAACAAAGATAGTCACAGCTTAGGTACAAAGAACATTAGCGTTAGACAAAATAGAACTGGAGAAGAGTTCTGATTCTCATAATTTCCTGTCCAATCTTCTAGCTGTTTCTGCTATATTATGCGGAAGAAAGGATAAGCGGATAGCTACGACATAAAGTTACGGACTGAAACACTCTATCTCAACAATACAAACCTAAAGGAAATGCACAAATAATCCTGAGCAAGTTTTTCTATCCCTCTTTTGACATTTTTTGACAATCAGAATAGTAAGTGAAGAATGATGGGCAACTCTGGACATTGTTCATTATTTGCCTAACACTTGATGGGCACTTGCAACAAGATGACGTCCATGTCCCGAGACATGTGTTCTTTTAGAAGCGATTTCAGAAATATGATAAGGACTTTGCAATGAACACATACTAATTCCATTCACTGTTTTCGAGAAGCTCGTGGTGTAAACATGAAACAAATTCAGTAAAGATAAAATTTGCACTTGCTTACTTCCTTGCTTATTTATCTTCAAATAACGGAACATGGATATGAATCTGAAACATTTCACGCTAATGGACCTAAATTATTCAAATCCTTATATTATAAACTGAATTTTATACGATCTTTTGGTTGTTTCTTAAACTTAAGAAGCACCACAAAAGTGTCCGTTTTGGGGAGAGAATGGATTTTTTCCATAGAGGTGGAAAAATGATTTCGAAATTACCATGGAGAATTTTACTACGACGGCTTTGGGTGACTGCTTACGCGGAAATGAAAATGGATTTGAAGGAAAAGGGAAAGAGAGAGAGAGAGAGAGGGAGAGAGAGATGAGATCATGTTGAGAAATAGTACATGAAAATAAATTAGATTACCATAAATAACTAATCCACAATCAAAATAAAAGTTTGAAAGAATAAAAAACCAGATGCTGATACATGGGGATATCTCCGTGAAATTGGCTACCCAACCATTATCACGATTAAATTACAATCATCATATAAAGGAAGGGTTTAGTGTAATTTCGTATTATCATACATCTAAAACGTGCAAACATTTAGTTTTGGAAGTTATCATTATAGTTAGGAAAGTACAGAAAGTATTCTAAGTTTCTCACGATTTACATTATTGTAGAGGAGTGAATATAATATATGTATAAGCAAAACGTCCTGTGGTTTCCGATCTTATAGTTTTTAGAACTGTTTTTTCAAAAAGATTGATTCCTATAACAGGCAATATTTTTGACATTAGTGCAGTCAGTCCTCAAATCGCATACCTCGCAATTACGATTGATCGTAATTGCGAGGTATGCAATTACGATCAATCGTACTTACGATTGCCATCCCATTTTTTCCGTTCTCCGAATACCCTCCCTTTCTTGCAAACTATGGACCAGGATGTTCTGGCTGTAGTTAATGCATATTAAAGAAATACCTTTGCTAAGGCTATTGCTGCTACTTAGGTTAGCACAGTCTATTAAGGGTTTTCTCACCATCAAAGACTTTTGGAAAAAACATAATATCTTGCATATGCAGTAAGGAGTCGAGTGATCTCACAGGTTATGAATGAGGATGAGAAAAAACTGCCGAAAATATATGTACATACATTAACAGAATTCAACAAACAGAGTGGTTATATTGCATTATTTCGCTATAAAGAAGGGTAAAATTAATTAAAAATATAACTAAATATATCTAATCATTGGATCTGTTTAAGTTAGGAGAGTGAAGTAAATTTTCAGATGTTTCCACGAGGAACCAACTTTTGTGAAGCACTTTATTCTTATTTCAATGAACTCTCTATCTAGTGCTGATGGCATGCTCTGCAAGTCCAGAATTTTCAGGTTTAAGGTATTGAATATATGTCTTGTGTTCAATACCTTGAACCTGAACAGTCTGGTCTTGCAGAGTATGCCCTATGTACCTCTGACACAGAGAATATAAATAGTAATGCTGTGTTCCTATGCATTTCTATTCCATTTCTATTCCCTATGTCAAAGGTACATCAGAAAAGATAGCTAAGTACTGATGAAACTGGGCCTTTGAACGACTTTCAAACCTCGTGTTAAACTAGCAACTCTAATCCGTTCGCCTAAGAATAAACTTCACCCTGTAGCACACTCTGCAGTGTATGAAGTTCCCTGTGACTGTGATCTGGCCTACTACGGACAAACAGGAAGTTCAGTTAACATCCGCCTGGAAGAACATGGAAATACATTAAGCACTCTTACTATGGCAAGTGAGGACTGGCAGACGACGCTTTGGACACTCTTAATAACAACTCCCACATAGCTGTAATGTTTTTATTTACAACATTAGAGGGCGCCACTCCTTCACGCAGGATTAGATGGAAGAAAACGAATGTGCTATTTAGAAGTCGTACAGATTATTGTTTGAGTCAGCCATGGCTTGAAGAATTCCTCCAGCCTGAACAAACATGGTTGCATTAATTTGCCAAATATTTGAAAGACTATTATCTTAAGAACAACTCCCACATAGCTGTAATGATTTTTTACACCATTAGAGGGCGCCAAAATACGACATCAGATCTTTTGTCCATTACAATTGTGTTATTTCACTTACTCACTGTCGCGTATACTAGCTATGTTGTACTCTGATGATACTGATTTGAAATTCAGTGAAATATAAGCAGTTAATAAAACATCTTTTGATAAAATTATTTGGTGTTTGTTAATACCGTTAAAAATAAGTCATGAATAACCGTAAACCCGTAAGCTTATCTGTTAGATTTACGACGGCATGGTCGGAACCGAACCTATGGTATGCCGATAACTGACTGTTTACATATATTTTTTCTTCTACTGTTGTTATATTGATGCTTGATCCTACCAGTTCTCTAATAACTTTCAATGTTTGTTTGTATTTTTCAGTGATGTCAAAAAAGGGGTGAAAGCCATTGAAGATCGCATAAGGCGTCATGTAAAAGCTGTGGTATTTTGCGACGCCATTGCTGATAAGATTATACCCGAAGAATACATTCAAGAGTATGATATGCTCGTCTCTTTAGGATGTTTAGAAGCAGCATGTCCTAATTACGAAGCTTATGACAAGGGCTTAAGAAATTTTGCATCACTATTGCGCAAAGGTGGTGGTCTCCTATTGGCTGGTTCGTTTTACGGTATCGAATGGGAATCATCAGGCAAAACGTACCCTTGTTTACGTTTAACAAAGGAAATTGTGGAAAATTCATTGAAGAAAGCTGGATTTAAAATTCTAGACTCTGCAACTTATAAGCGAGTGAATACTGATTTGGAATTTGAAAATTCGAGAGAATTGTATATTTTTACCGCTGAGAAGGAGTAATTAGAACAAAACACAGTGCTTTAATAAATTGTGATCTAAATACCATTTATGTTACTGAATGTTGTATGA
The DNA here is from genome assembly GCF_054136105.1 of Typopeltis vanoorti. NCBI lineage: Eukaryota > Metazoa > Arthropoda > Arachnida > Uropygi > Thelyphonidae > Typopeltis > Typopeltis vanoorti. The sequence goes on from NC_143572.1 coordinate 58,212,267, forward strand.
AAATCCTAAATAAAGGAGTTAAATATATGAACGATTGTAATTTCTTTTTTCATTACATGTATATTTTTAAAGATAAAAGGAGCATTCTAAGGATGGTTACAAATACACAAACGTTTATCTCTCTCTCTCTTTCTCCCAGTAAAAGTAGTGATTTAAGTCAATGGTCAGTATTATTTTCGAGCATCGCTTCCATGACAATATTCGAGTGCCCACAAGTAATAGACTGATTGGCAAGTTTGGTTTATTTGGATACACGCCAAGCAATTTAAGACCTATGAGGTCTCTTTTAACATGTTATATTATTCAATTGTATTGATAACTCTTTTTATTCTCTGTTATTAGTTCTGTTGAATTCTTTCCTTATGTCGTCATTTCTTGGTGTGTTGATTTACTTTAGTCACGTGATTAAAACCCCGAGTTTCCGAGGGAAAAAAACTACTTACTCCTGCTATATAGAAACTAATTATTAAATAGGGTCTGTGAGTTTTTCGAAACGATCCCTTCCTTTTTTAAAGAAAAAATGCAAGAAGTGAGCTCAGAAAGCTATACGAAATCGTAGCAAGCTAATTTTAGAAATATCCATACGGGGTAATTGAAACCTTCAACATTTGCTGTAATGAAACAGTCTCTTTTATTCAGATATTAACAACATCACCAATGGTGGGTAATGCGCGAGCTGCAGTGTAGGTGGATTGAGAAAATGCATGTGATGAATCACTAATGAACTGGTGGGCCACAACGTGCAGGAAATCCACTGTTTAATTTCCACATTTTCGATAGAATTCAGATGGCTGAATATTATGTTCCTTTTTTAGAAGAGACTGAAATATAGGGTTCTCAGGATTGTTTTGGTCGATTTACAACCATGACTACAGTTTACAGATAGAATTGACTATATGGCCAGTCTGTCTGTCTGTAAATTGCATATGTCACCGTTCCAGCTTGCTTTAGTATTACTAACAACTCGAGTTACCGGAAAGAAATACTCCATCTATGTATGGGACTGCTAACTCACCATCAGCTGAAAAGTCCTTAGAAATGTGGGATTCGTACCCATGTCTTTTAATCCAAGTTGCATTTTCAATACATATTAAGCTTCGGGGGCATTACTCAATGTAATGCAGATTCTGAGTGTATGAATAGATTGTAAATGCCATAAACGATGTTTGGTTATTCTGATTGTGAGATACCATGAGGATCAGAAGACTTGTTGGTATGCAATCTGTTCAGATCATTTCAGACATCTTTCTGGAAAAAACCTCTTGCCCAGCACACCAGAAAGAGCAAAGAGCCCTTTCTGGTGTACTGGGCAAGAGGAAGTTGTCTTCTCATATGTGTCAAAGGAAGATATATATAATAACAAGATATATAATAACAAGAGCCTGTGTAGCTCAGTGGATGTGGCGTTTGCACACCACCGCGCTAGGCTGCACGAAGGAAGTCTTGGTTTCGAGTCTAGTCGGCGACTAGAGGAAATTTTTCTAAGCCTTTCGACCGGTTCCCGAGTTAGTCGATCTCTGGCACGGACAAGCAGGTTTTTCCTCCCGGAAACTCGGGTTTCTCGTCCTGTAAACTCAAGAAAATCGACCGTAGAACCCACATTATTTCAGACATTAAAAAATATATATTGTGTTAGGGTTAGAGACCACGAGATGGCGGCACATTTGAGCCGTCTCTCTTCACTGCGTACCGCTTAATTAGTGATAGCCTTGGGCCATCTGTCTCTGATTGGGTACCGGTGGAGATTGAACTGCCCACTCAGTCTCCAAAAGTTAGATAGGGCTAAATGGCCTCGCCTACTCCCGTATATACGGGAATAAAAAGGCGTTAGCTGATTTTTTTTTTTTGATATAATAACAAGTGATCTGTGTTAACTTTGGTGAGTAGACTTGAATTTAGCCTATCTTCGGCAGCCTAGCACAGAGGATGCAAGCGGCACTACCATTGAACTACATAGGCCTTAGATACCTGAATGGGAAAGGTTTACTGATTTATTCATTCGAATGGCATGAATAACAAAACATGCAGTGCAATACACTGTCACTTTAAAAACATATAAAATTAAAAGTCAAAAGTCATTTTAAAAACCAATAAAATTAAATGGTTACATCCATATTGGTCAGATAGGTCATAGCTTTGGCTGTAGCACTTAAAAAGTCCAATTTGTCTCCTGAATATGCTCTGAGATAACATTGAGCTACAATATGGTCCACACTTTTCTTTGAGCTCCACAATCACAATGCGAGGATGGTCGCTTACCCCATTTAAAAAGCATGTCCGCACATACACCATGACCAGTTCGTATTGTATTAAGCTGAGTCCAGGATTTTCGTGGGAGGTGTGAGCAAGCATCAAAACTTTCTTGTAATTCTTTGAGAGAAAATTTTGTGATGTCATCTGTCTGGCTCTCCCACTGTTCTTGCTACTGCTTCAGGTCAAAGTTAGATTGTAGTAATAGTAGTTCGACTAATTGTAGTGGTGGATGTCTTGATCTCAAATCCTTTAATTTCAGTATACAGTAATAACAGGATATCTTCATGGGAAAGGTAAAAGTACGGAAGGATAGAAGTTGCACTTTCGCAAGGATCTAAAGGCTCTGGAATCCACTGCCATTTGGCGGAAAACTCTTTTCTACACTCGATCTTTACAAACTGAATTCGATTATCTTTTTTATTTTATTTTGCAGCTCTTTTTCTGTAGCGTACGTTAATTGAGGAAAGTAGTCTTTAGCTTGTGATACGCCAATTTTTTTTCTGAATTGTGTTGGTACATTTATCTGAAAAACAAGATAATGGTAGTGAGTTTTTGATTGTAACAAGAGACGACCCCTCTTTTCCACCGTGAAATTCTACTTCCTCCCACATTATTTCAGTAATTCATGTAGGTAGGTATCTGTATTAAGAAAGTGGAAATGGTCGTAAAAACAAACAAACAAACACACATGGAAAGAAACTGTAATTCCTAAAACATAGTATACAGTAATAGCAGGATATCTTTTCTGCTGGCAAATTTTGCTTGAAATATAAACTGCATCATTACAACTCATTACAATGACCAGTATGGCTTCATCAGGAAAAATGAAACAATGCTTTACGATTGTGATTTTCAACTGAAGACGACTTATTCAATGCCTTCAATAAATCACAACACATCTGTTGTTGGTAGACGTGTACTATTTGTACACATCTGAACAAACAGAACACATCCAAGTAAACACACGTACAGCGAAATAAACTGCACATCCTGGTCACCTAATTAGAAAAGTTTATGTAGATATACGTAAGCGTCGCTTGCGCAGCATATATCCAAAATACTTGGTCGCGTGCATCACCACGTGTTCTAGGCAACTACATAATAATTGAAGAGGATAGATATTGGCATTTGCTTAACTATATGGAAACCACTGATTTCTGCAAAGATCGGTACATTCATCTACAGTGGTGCTAATAATATAGTGACTGAACATTGGAAGACTGGAAAATATCATGTTGTCCATCCTAGAATATTGACAATTTATCCACCAGTTGTTGGTTACTTCATAGGAGACAATGCTACTATATGTCGCGCAATATTGTTTCAGTATTGGTTTAGAGGACATAACAACCACTTCCACCTTCTTCTCTGGCTACTACAAAGTCCAGATCTGAACCTCATTAAGAATGTATGAGACATGTTAGAAAACGTGATCCGGGGGCAAAGTCCTGTTCCTTAAATTCAGAGCCAGTTAAAGTACTGTCTGGTAAACGCCTGGTAAGTTGTAGACATAGATGCAATCCAACACTTCTTGAAATCTATGCCAAACCATATATGTGCTGCAATTCGGGCAACATCAGGCTACATCATACAAAGAGATTTCACGAGAACGTAAAATATCTCTAAAAGTATATAATTAGAAACTCAGTAAAGAAATTCTGATAAGTTAATTTCAAATTTCAATTGATTAATCTTAAAGGGGTTTTTTAACGCAAAGGAGTTGCAGGCATTATTTACCCCACCCCCCACCCATTCGATGCTTTTACATTACAAATTATTTAAATTAAGGGGATATTAATCCCATATTATTTCACACCCGAAAAAGAAACTCAAATATCGGAATCAGAGAGTTTCATGCCAAATATAGTAATCTATAAAAGTTTCGGCTAATCCTAGCGTAAGCTAAACACATGGGTCAATACTGGAACCGGTTTCACTATTTAAGTAAAGCCATCTCTAAAAATTGGACGATCCCAAAAGATCGTCCAACTCGGTGACAGACTCACCCCGTCACCGAGAAGAACTTTTCAGCGTTGGCTCTACCCAGTGGCTGGCTCACCCCCACCACCGGACAAAGCCATAATCTCAGCGGTGGCCCCACTCAGTTACAGGCAAAACCTATCCCAAGTAGAGAATCTCATGAATCAAGATTGTAATCCCTCATCAGTGAGTAGGTAGACCTAGATAATACTGAGGCAGAAGAACGCAGAACGTTACTGTCTATAAGGGTGAAGCATAATGTTTTTAATCCCTGCTGCCTGATAAGGTTACTGTGTAAGGAAAATTTTATGAGCTACATGCTCAGCCTGAGTTGGGCAAGTTACAGATCTTGAAAGGGAACTAGAATGGCCTTAGGTCGTCTATATTTGCATAATTCTGATTCATCATGATCTGCTGCTTGTTGGACTAATTCATTTGGATGTGAGGACGATTTTGAGAAGTACTTTACTGCGAGAGATTGCAGGAAAGAGTAGATATAAGGGACATTTTTGTCTCGAACATTTCTAATGTACCATCGTGCATTTAAGATCATGCGTAAGCATTTGTTTTGCAATCTTTGCAGTTTAAGCATATTTGAGCTTGAAATATGATTCCAGGCGGAGGCCGCATAAGTGATAATGGGACGAATCATCAACTGATAGAGGAGCAATTTGATTTTAATATCTAGTTTGCTGTTCCTATTGATAAGAGGATAGAGCTCAGCAATAACTTTTGATGCCTTTGCACATAAGGATTTTGTATGCGGGATGAAGGTTAGTTTTCTATCTGGGAGTATACCGAGGTATTTGGCTTCTGTTTTCCAGGGAATCCTGATGTTAAATAGAAAGATATCTTCTTTGGGAGATGTTGAATTTTTTGTGAACAGACGAGCACTGCTTTTTTGAGGGTTTACTTGCGGTCTCCAAATGGAGAACCAGTGTTCCAGTTTCAGAATGTTATCTTGTAGTTTCTTTGTAACAAGATGCGAAATTTAGAGATCTGACCAGTATTGCTGTATCGTCGTAATAGAGAGCAAAGATAGATCACACCAAGTTATGTGGGATGTCTGCCATGTAAATCGAGAAACGTTTCGGAGCTAGGAAGGATCCTTGAGGCACTCCAGCCAAGATCCGCCGCTGGCTAGACCGCCCTATTTAGTTTAACTTGCATGAATCTTCCAGAAAGAAAGGACTTAATGAGGTGGATCAGTCCAATGGAATGCGGGCTAACATCAGTTTGTATAGGAGTACAAAGTGCCGTAATTTGTCGAAGGTCTTTTCTAAGTCAAGAAAGACTGCTTCGGTGTATTGATGCCAGTTGAGGCTGGTGGTAATGTATTCGACTAGTCTATGGATCTGTTGAGTAGTGCTGTGAAATTTGCGAAACCCAAACCGCTCTATAGGTAGGATATTTAGCTTGTTTACAGAAACTTGAATTTTGTAGAGGATGACGTTTTCAGCGATTTTGACCAAATCGGAAATCAGACTGATGGGGCGATAACTTTGTGGCAGCTGTGGATCCTTACCAGCCTTATAATTAGGGACCACATCTGCTAACTTCCAAGCATAGGTAAAGTATTTGAATCAAAGCATGGCATTTATTATTGTTGTAAGATGGCCTTTCGGGGCATCAATTTAATAACTTTATTTGGGATGCCGTCAGGTCCAGGAAGTTTTTTATTTCTTAAATTTTCTATGATGTCATAGATTTCGGCTGTAGAAGTAGGTGTGAGTTGGCTGGTACAAGTATCACACTGTTTTAGTACGTATTGGACGTGGCGGTGGATTTTATAAATATGATTGAAGTTCAAGTTATCATATGAAGGGCTGCACTGCTTTTCTAAGTTTTTGACTATAGTTCGGCTTTTTCAGCATCTGAGTGAACTATGCCTAAATCCGATTTGAGAGGAGGAAGAGTTTTATTTTTATTTTTTGATATTTCTTAACAGTTTCCAAACGGTTTGATCACCGGGTGAAATGGAAGCTGATTTATCTTCCCATAGTCTGTTTCTGGGGGCCTTCAGTGCATCTCTCACTGCACTATTTAGCCGGTTGAGTGACCTTTTATCTTGGGGAGCTCTGGTATTAAAGTATCTTTTTCTTGCCTTATTTTTCTCCCTGATCAAGCTCATAATATCTTCTGGAAGTCTTTTAGGCTTAGAAGTAGACTATTTGAGGTGATAGATAATAAGGCTACATTGATTTGTTGAGTACGTTTATTGATTTCAGAATCAATTTCTTCTTTAGAGTTAATATGAGGAACAGGACCAAAGTAGTTTGGGAGCACATTGGATAACTTTTCCCAAGGTATGAAGGTTTGAAGCGGGGGGGACATCCCTTCTGATTGCCTAATTGGAGCAGAAGAGGGTTGTGGTTAGAGGTGAATTCATCAAGTGAATCCAAGTTGTACTGCAATTTGACATTTTGGAGGACAACTATATCTAGTACGTCGGAGGAGCCAATTGGACTGAGTTGAGTTGGTATTGAAGGACCAGGCAAAGCTATGCAATTGGAACTTGAGTAGTGAAACAGCATGCTTACAACCCTCCAACCAAATCATTGCTGATTTTGTTGGAGGGTTGTAAGCAGCAAAACTTTTTAGGTGCCCAACTGCGTTTGTGATTTCGAGGTTGGTGGTTGTAGGGTTGGTTATTGAATGATGGCTTATATAGTTTTTGATAAAAGTGTCTGTACCTCCACCTTTATACCCAAGTCTGTCGTTTCTGTAAACCTCATATCCTCTGATTTTTAGGTTTCATTCATTAGAAGTATATCTGGATTATATCTATTATTGAATTCCTGGATTTCCAACACTTTGTTTTTGATACCGTTGGCGTTCCAAGCGATACTCCTAAGTGAATCTGGGGTGATCTTTTCCTATGCATCAGATAGTGCAGATAATATGGATTGAGTTTGCTGTAAAAATATTTTTGTAACACTTAGTAATGGGTTTGTGCACTGCTGAAATCCTGCAGCATATTTGCAAGAGAAGAGGTGATTATAGCTGATAGATTTGAATGTGGATTAGCCAGGTTCTGGTTTTGTACTATCTGATTGGAGCGGGCCACATCGACACATGTTCTCATTTGATGCTGAAGATTCATTTTCTTAAGCGGCTCAGTTAATGATGAGCGAGCATCAGTTGTCATGTTCTCACTTTTGGAGGACTGAGGAACTTGAATTTCAGGAACTCTCGCACTAGATGACGAGGTAGTTTGACTACTTGGATCGTCCCATCTGTTTTTGTGGTGATAAATACATCCTCTATAATTAGCAGGGTGAGGACCATCACAATTTGCGCACTTAGCCAAGGCGGATTTTGGCTTGGTGCAAGTGTTTGTGGGGTGATTCTCGCCTCATTTTAAGCATCTGTACTGAGCTTTGCACAACTTTTGGGCATGGCCAAACTTCTGGCATCTGTGGCACTGCCCAGAAGATGCTCTTTTCCTCAATGATTCTATGGTGATTTTAAGTCCACAGATTGACTTTAGATTGCAAATATCCTTGTAAATGTTATGAATCTCTACTACTTGAGGCATAGGTGTCTTATTTGATCTGAACATTCTACTGACCTTTATGGGAGGTAGATCCTGTACGTTGACGTCAGTGACTATTTCATCCGTGTCAATATCCTCGGAGACTCCTCGGAGGACCACCTTTCAGACTTTTTTCGGAGGTAAGTGAAAATGTATGGTAGTGTATTCCTCTTGCGTCCAGTTCCTTTGTAAGATTACTATAATCAACCACCCTGGCAGGCTGAATTTTTATGCCCTCATCTACATTTTTGGCCAATCTATGATTTATTTGTAGGTTAGCCATGGTGGTTCTTAGGGTTGTCGATCTCTGCTTCTCCCTTAGGATATTCGGTGGAACCTTCTCATTGGGAGAGGCGGAGGAGTCTGAATTGGGAGAGTCTTCGTCCATACCAACTTCATTTGTTGGTTCAGAAGCGAGAATTTTTCGATTCTTACGAGCGTGGATTTCTTCTTGATCAGAGGGATTAGAGGCAGACACCCGGTAATTGGGCTTTTCCTCCATTTGAGGAGAGTCTTCATTTTCTTCATCATTAACCTCGGGTAAAGAATATAAGTTTAAGTCGCCGGGCCATTCTTGTTCAAATTTTTAAGAAGCTTTTTAATGAAAGTGAGTGCTAGTGCTAGCCCTTTGTCAAGAGAGTCGACGATGATGTCGGGATCAATCAAGTTAGCAGGCCATTTCAGTTTGAATTTCTTTTGAAGTTTATTAATAAGTATGATAGCCGGCTCTTCGTCAAGCAAGTCAGTGACAACGTCCAAGTCAGACACGCTCATATCGATTTAATTGCGTATGAGTGCACATATAAATCCCGCAGGTCTAGAGACCTGCCAGCAAAATTTCTGTAGAGAATTCCGCACCCGTAGAGAACTGCTAGCAATGCAAAGCGTTGGCTAACGCAATAATCTACCAGCTAAACAATAGAAGTGCAAAAATAGTCGCAAACGAAGAAGCTTACCTCTAAAAATCATTCGGAAATCTCCACAAAATATCACATTAATCAAAACGCAAGATTAGTAACTTTAGTAACAAGTACAGGTAAACTCTTTTCATGATAGGCGCCATTTTCCCTTCCAAAATTCTGTTTCATAATACTAAGCTCCTTATATAAGGACTGGCTTAAAGGGACAAAGCAAGAATGCTTTTCATCTTCACCGTTATCTGTAGAGGACAGTGTAGGGATAAGGTGTTATTGAGCTATTAAAGCTCTGATCATGGCAGGAGGGTAACAGCAATAGCCGAGTCTCAGATAGAACTTCATTGGCTACAGCATTGCCATCCATTACCCTCCAAGCGTATTAATCACCGCATCTAACGGTCGATTATTAGCGTCATCTATCCCTAATACTAAGGTTCTTAAAAGAACTGGGCGATGGACTGTGTCCTTGACTCTTTATCACGTCATCCAATTGAAGAAAGTCTGTGTGGATGGGGTGGGATTATTGAGCTAAAAGCTCTAATCATGGCTGAGTAACGGCAATAACCGAGCCTCAGTTAAAACTTCATTGGCTACAGCATTGCCATTCGTGACCCTGGAAGTCCTAAAAATGAATCAATCTCGCCCCCTAAACACTAAGGTTGTAGTGATTAGAACTTATATACTTTGCTATACGAGTTGCCAAAAAGGTGCACTAATAAGTTAATAAAATAAAGAGCCAAAAGGCTTCACTTCGTCGATGTAAAATTATTTAAATTAAGTGGATATTAAATCCCACATTATTTCAAAGCCGAATAAGAAACTCAAAGACAGAAATCTAAAAGTTTCATGCCGAATATATAGCAAACTATAAAAGTTTCGGCGAATCCTAGCGTAAGCTAAACATATGGTTCAATACTAGGGCAACTCGTAGCAAAGGTGGTTAAAGTTCTAATATCCCCTTAATTGAAATACCTTTACATAGCCGAAGTGAAGCCTCTTAGCTCTTTATTTCAGTAACTTACTGGTGCACATTTTTGGCAACTCGTATAGCAAAGTATATAAGTTCTACTCACTACAATCTCAGTGTTATCTAGGTCTACCTACTCACTGATGAGACCTCAATAAAGGTCGAAACCGGTCTGGGTAGTGACCTTCCCCCATAATGTATAACATCAAACATCTCCTAGGAGATGTGTTTTGCATTATGGGAAATACAAGGCTAGTGATCAGAACTTTACACACCTTTGCTACGAGTTGCCCTGGTTTTGAACCATGTGTTTAGCTTACGCAAGGATTCGCCGAAACTTTTATAGTTTTGCTATATATTCGGCATGAAACTCTTAGATTTCTATCTTTAGTTTCTTATTATGATTTGAAATAATGTGGGATTTAATATCCCCTTAATTTAAATAATTTTACATCGACGAAGTGAAGCCTTTTGGCCTCTTTATTTTAGTAATTTAGTTACAATTAAAAATTTTAAGTACAGACGTGACTATAAAATGTATTTACATTCATCACGGTCCATAGTAAAGTGTTAATTTGTGTTTTTACTGGTATATCAGTCCCATTCACAAAACACTACGAAACGTATAGCACTTCAGTGACGTATGTGAATAGCTATTATTACTGAAGAAAATTTTTAATTATGAAATTAATATTTAAAAATTCTTAATTTTATTATTAATGCAATATAAGAATCGCACAATGTGGTAAACAATGTTCTAAATACTTTTGAAGGCCAGGGTTGGATCCCAATGGTTTTTCTTTCTTCTCCCCCCCCCTGGGTTAACTGGACTGTTAATAGTTTTTCGTTGTGACTCTGTTTCTTATGGAGATTCATTTGTAAACCTACAGATAACCTCTTTTACTAAAATTCTCTTTCAAGAGGTCTTAGATAAAATGAGAGATTATAACTCAATCATAAATCTTATGCAGTTCAGAAGAAGAGCAACCATCTGATTCATTTATATTTCCTGATAAGTACAGTAATAGATATGCTAATCGCTGCACCTCATATGATTAACGTATATATTAAAGCCTCCAGACACATAAACAGAAATATCTTATGATTAGGGAGTACAAAGTGCTCTAGTGAATTATTTCCATTGGGATCACTGCATCTTTACAAGGTGAGTTTTTTAGCTTTTTTAACTTACAAGTGACTTTAAAACTTCAGCCAAGTAAATTAACTTTTTTTTTCATATATAGTTGTGTATGAAATTTGTTATCATTCTTCTAATGCTAATGATCAGATATATTTTTGAGAGAAAGTGAGATTTTTGGTAGAACGTAATTGAAGTATGAACTTGTAAATATTGTCCTTTCATCAAAGAACAGGTAGATTTTTTTTCCCATCTGAGGCAAATAACGTTCGTGACTATTAAATATATAGTAAAAAGTCAGTCTGACTATAATATACTATACGGCTCCCATGTTTTCCCCTTCACGGATTTGTCGGCTGTCTACAATAACATGTACTTTCCTCAAATTTTCTCTTGGTTATGACCTTTATAAATACTCCAGACCTACCGCATAAATATTTCAGATTGAACTTGTCAGTGCGAATTATTCATTGGCGTAGTCTGCAAACTTCCAAACGACAATGTTGGGTTCTGAAAAGTTATAATTTTTCTCGTATTAGAAAGACAACTTCTCAAAGACTATGCCTTGCGTTCTCTCAATCCTGTGTTCTTTGGCTAGTTTGTGGGAATTTCAGGAGAAAGATATATTTTCTTTCTTCTCAATATCATCAAAATATTATAAGACAGATATTTCAGAGTAAGATATTTCGTATTAACTCCCAATTAGGCTGAATTTGTTTCAGAAATGGTTTTTATTTCAGAAAATGTCTACAAGTGTAAAGACAAACTTTACGGGAGACTGGAATCAGTACTTCCAAGGGGATTCTTTCGATGCTACAAAATACGGACAAATAAAAATAAAACTTATTACATCCATAGCCGAGTCATCTGGAAACTATTTTATTCCATCTTTACATAGGATAATTAACAACAGTAAGTAGCAGACATCACTTTATTAAATATGTTAATATCTACAGTAATTTTAATTATTTATCTTTTCCCAGATTAGGTTGATATCTACATCAATGGATACAGTAAAGTACACGTTTTTACTGTTAGCTTCAAATTGACTCAATTTTATTTTAACTGTTTATTAATATGTCGAGTATTCTTTCTATCTATTTTTCTTTTTTTTCACCCACGAACTAGGACGATTTCCAGGTAATAAGCTACAGGAAATAGGTGCGGTCCTCTGATATATGGCTTAATATCACCAAGTGCTCAATACTCTTATATAGTTGCTGGTGATTATTCAGAATCAAACCAGAAGATGGTGAAGATGTGGCTAAACCACGAACCAGGAGCTCTGGACCAATCCTATTTTTCAGAGACTGTTGCTAAACTGGAAGGCTACAGGTAAAGTATTTGGATATTAATAGTAATTAGCTTCCAATTCCAGTCCAACCATTGGTAGATGGATGGAATTGAGATAATCTATAGTGATCAGCATGACTTTGCAATGGTTAGGTCGTGCGTTAGTGATTTCCTCACATTTTATAATGCTGATAGCGGAGCTGAATAGTGGACGTGGCTGGAACTGTGGTGCTACTGGACTTTGCAAGGGCCTCTTTGAATAGGTTAGGTCGCGTCTTAGTGATTTTTGCTTACATTTTATAATGTTGTCAGCGGAGTTGGGTTGCAACATTGCATCCTATCACACTGCTTCTTTCCATCTCCGTCATTTCTCAGCCATTTCACCCTGAAAAACCACTGCACTGACTAGCAAGCATCATGTTCCTTCAATTTATACTGGCTACAAACACGTGACTCGTTAAATAGCACGATGAACCTTATCAACGCGGTATCTGTTTCTTTCGAAACAGTGTGTGTGTGTGTACTAAGTGAGCGATTAAATGTTTTCTGAGGGACGAAAAACCCGAGTTTCCGCGTGAAAAAAACCCTTAACTCACCTTTAGTCGAAAGAGACCAGATAATGGTTCTTTACATCATGACGTAACTATTTCCTCACAAAAGGAATCGAATCCAGGTCTTTCCGACCAAAAGGCTTCGTCTACACCGGCTGATTGGCTCTACAATGTTGACCCGCAACACAGAAAAACTGGATGTGGCGATCTATTTATACGTCAGGAAACATCTCATTTACGAGCATATTTCGGGTGATATCGTGGATCATATAAGAAAAAGTGAATGATTGGAATATGAAAGAGGTGGAGAAAAATTGACTTAATTTTAGGATAAATGCAATAATTCTCGTCTTATTATCACTTGAATAGCTTTCCCATTCAATGCTCCTAATAGATTTCAAACGATAGCCATTACGAACACTAAGATGCATTTTGTTTAATCAGTGCTCATTCTGTTGATCTGTGTAAAGCCATGACAGTAATTTCATTGGGTTCTGAAACCTCTATTGGAGATGTAAATTATTTAATTTCAGAAATCTAAACCTCTAGTAGATACTTGTTTTCACTGATATTTTAAGACTATCTGTGCGTATTTACTGTACATCACTCCTATGACTTAGAATAAATGCTAGCAACAGTGAAATGTTGGTCGAAGGGCATAATTGGTTTATTTCGCAATACCTACCAATTTCGTGCAAGTTTATTACATAAGTACACATTTTTCCCCTCAACGTTTCAGGAAAAATTATACAAATTCAGGAATATTTCTGGTTATCAACACTAATCTATATAGTGAGTTAGCTTCTGATCGTCCTACTAAATCGAGTTTCTTGTATTTTTATTTATAAATAATTTATTATTTTTATACTAAACTAGTTTTATTTCTACAACTAATTATGAATACTAACATGAGGTGGAATTTTATAATTTCAGTGACGTCACGAAAGGAGCCAAAATGATTGAAGAACGCAAGTAGTATGGGAGGCGGTTCTGACCAAATGCTTCCGGTGGGCGTGTCTTTTCCCTGAGGGCACATGTGTCAATGGCTTCAGCTCCTAGTAGGGAAGGCTCTTCTGACCAAATGCTTCTCGTGTGCGTGGCTTCCTGACGTCATTGTGAGTGACGTCATGACTTTGGAATGTTTGGAATTTCCATGTGGGCAACTGTGTGAATGGCTTCACTTCTTGTGTTTTGGTTGGCGTATGGAATTGTGGGGGATTTTTTGGGTTAGCCTATGGAATTATGGGTGATGACAGAGATAAGGATTCGTGTTGTGATTGGTGGGACACTTTAAACCAAATGCTTCCACTGTGCGTGGCTTCATGGGTGTGGAATGTTTGGAATTTCCCTGTGGGCATATGTGTCACTGGCTTCAGTTCTTGTGTTTTGGTTCGCGTATGGAATTATGGGTGATGGTAGAGATAAGGACTCGTGTCGTGTAGGTGTGTGTTCTTTTCAGATGTAGATAAGTGACATCATTTGTTAGTTGTAAATAAGTGACGTTATTGTTTTGAATGGAAAGGGAAATATATTAGTGTATAAGTAATCGTGTTGTAATTGGTGAACACTTCTGACAAGATCAAGATCAAGATAAGATAAGAATCGTGACGTTATGTCTTTGTGTGGTATTTTGGTTTGGCTATGGAATTATGGGCTATGTTTTGAGATAAGATATCTTTGAATTTTCCCAGGGTGACACACATCTGTCATTGTCGTCTGTGGGAATTCTTAGAGTATGTCGTGATGGCGGGTGTGATTAGATTTTTCTGAATAATTAATTATATACTGGTGTCACTCAAACATACGGTTTTTTTTCTTCTATAGATGGGTGTACTAATTTCCAATATATTATGGGGTATTTGTTTCCTGTTAAAGGTTGGGAATTCTTAGAGTAAGTCGTGATGGCGGCAGTCTTTCGACCTTTTCTGAATAATTAATTATATATTGATGTCACTCAAACACACATACTTTTTTTTTCCATACCTCATCTGTATTTTCTTCTATATGCATATTGTAATCAAGTTCATATTTTATTCATAATTCATCCGAATATTTTGATTTGTCTAAAATAATTAAGATCTTAAAATTCAATAAATAAATAAATAAACAAATCGTGTGTGTATTCAAGGTTATTGTAAAAGTGTTCTTACTTAAACATACATAACACATCAAAGACACTGTTTGTTCTTTTAAGTTTACATATTTATTTCACAGATATTATTTACAATGCAATATGCAAGAAATAGGAATTGAATTTACATATATCACCAATGCAAATGGTGTTTTTCTTGGCGTAACATTTCTTTGATGAGGCAAGTTTGGTTGCCTGATTTTGATACTACTTCCCAAATGATTATGGCTATTTCTCCGGTCATTAATGTTAGCAGTACTGCTATAAAAGCAAGTAACTGCCACTTTTGCGATGTTTCTTGATTTTCACCTGCAAAGAAAAAAAAAAAAAAAACATTGATCGTAATGAAAAAGTTAGCAGATTACTATAATCCTAATACAGTAGTTAGTTTTGGAAGTATCAAAGCTTTACAGAAACATACAAATTTGTCACATGAAACCATGAAAAGTTGGTTAGCAACACAACCTACTTATGTGAAACATAAACCCATTAGAAGAAAGTTTAAACGCAATCAAATCAAAGTCCCGACACTTTTACATACTTTTCAATGTGATTTGGCAGATATGTCACCCCTTGCAAAAGAGAATGGGGGTGTGTGTTTCCTTCTTGTACGCATTGATTGTTTTTCCCGATTTGCATGGGTTCGAACACTGAAGAAGAAATCAGCAGACGATGTTGTTAATGCTTTCGAGCCTATTTTTAAAGAGGAAGTGCCATGTTACATAAACACTGATCAAGGAAAAGAGTTTTGCAACAAGAAAGTTCGTGCGTTGTTTAAGAACCATAATATTCATTTCTACACGATCAGGAGCGAAATGAAAGCACCCATTGCAGAAAGATTTATCAGAACATTGAAAACAAAGATCTACAAGTGGATGACGTATACTCAAAGTAAAAATTATACAAATGTATTGCCGACCCCTGTACATACTTATAACCTCACACCACACAGCACTATCGGTATGGCTCCTTCCCAACTTAACCTTCACAACGAGGATCGTGTTTGGAAATATTTGTATGGAACCCAAGAGGAGACTACCAAACCAAAATTTCAAGTAGGTGATAGTGTGGTTTTAAGTGATGATACCCACAAATTTAGAAAACGGTATTGGGGTAACTGGACACGAGAATTGTTCACTATTGCTCAGGTTATTAATAGAAACCCTGTAGTATATAGAGTTCGCAGTCGGGACTGAGAGATAGCGGAGGGAACTTTCTATGAACCTCAACTGCTAATATACCCAATGAACTTCCGGAAGACGTGTATCTAATCGAAAAAGTACTTAAGCAGCGCAAACAGAAAGGAAAACTTCAGTATTTTGTTAAGTGGCTCGGTTATCCCTCATCGTATAATTCTTGGGTTCTTAGCGAAGATGTTTTACTTAACCCTTCTCAGTAATGCCAGTATGAAAATGTTTCCAACAAACACGCAAACGAAACTTCAAGTGGAATTACCACACGAGATCAGACTTAAAGGTAAATGGGAAGTTGCTCTTGCCGAAATTCATCTTCCGGGAGAATTTAATAATATCGATTCCGGTTACGATGAGTTTCATATGATACGTGCAATTGGTGGAGGAGTCAACAATATCGACAACAACAACATCACAGGAAATAAAGTTTTCGAAAAGTCTAAAGAAGGATTTTACAAAGTGTACAAGATTCCCCATGGCAGTTACAATTCACCCTCTGAAGTTCTTCTAGCAGTGTTTGATGTGAGTTCTGTGATTACTGGAAAAAAGAATCCAAACAACACTATTTCTCTGACAGTCCCAAAAGATTACAACCTGTTGTTTCCCAAGGAGGCCTCGGGTTTGGGGCTTCTACTGGGTTTTAATCAGATTGGTGTTAAACTGAAAGGTACAATCACAGGGAAATATCCAGTTGATATAAAGAGGGGTGTAGCCGCATATTTTGTTTATTCTGATTTAATCCAAGAACAGATAGTTGGTGATACATGTGCGCCATTGTTACGAGTTGTTCAGTGCAGCACTAAGTGTTCCTTCGTTTTTGCTCAACCTGATTATTATCCGTTACGAAAACAAACATTTCAGTCAATTAGCATTGAAATTCGTTCTGACAGTGGCGAGTTGTTCCACTTTCGTGGTGGCAAGACAATAGTTAAATTACAGTTCCGACAAGTGAAGGATGACTGATTATCTCAGATATTACACATTTCCGGCAGGTAGGGCTCAAATATTTACGGGGCCCCCAATACAGCGTCGGTACGGATTAGGTAGCATTTTCAGAAGTGCCTTCTCCTTTCTAAGTCCACTTTTAAAACCTGCAGCTTAATTTGTCGGTCGTCAAGTCTTAAAAGCTGGTCAGCATATGATAGGAGATGTATTGGAAGGGGTACCTGTACGTCGAGCCTTTATAAACAGAGCATCAGAAGCTGGGAAAACCATTGCTGAAAAGGCTCAGAGTCGATTACTTCAGAGAGGTCAAGGAAGCAAGAAGAAAAAAACGAATACTAAAAAACGCAAGCGAGATGACATCTTTTGCTGAGGATATGATGTCAGAGTTAGATCGTTTTTCCCACCCTCGTGTAAACATGTGTGTGGAAAGAAGTTCTTATGTTACCTACCAACCAATATCCAGTACTGACAGTGGAGGTCCAGTGAAAATTTGCATACCAGGTACATCTGAAGAATACTTGGATTTGGGAAACTCATACCTACGTGTTCGTGTGCGCATCACTGACAATGATAATAAACCTATCGAAGATTCTTCAGTTGGTGTTGTGAATAATTTTTTCCATTCCCTGTTCAGTCAAATTGACGTTTTTCTCCAAGATAAACTAGTGAATGTGGCATCAGACACGTATCCTTACAGGGCTTATATTGAAAACCTATAAATTATGACAGAGATGTTAAAAACAGTCAACTGACAAATGAACTATTTGTTAAAGATGATGTGGCTAATGTTAGTGATATGTTTACCAAAAGTGAATGTGGGATGCGTAGACGACAAGCTCGAATTAACCAATCGAAAAGTGTCGAGATGCTTGGGCGAATACACGCTGACATCATGCATCAAGACCGGTACTTGATCAATAACGTTACTGTTCGTATTTGTATGGTTCGAAGTTCTCCCGAATTTTGTTTACTGACTGCAAATGCTGATTCTAAGGCTAAAGTGCAAATTGAAGAGGCTACACTTTTTGTCTGCAAAGTCAAAATAAATTCAAAGATTCAACTGGCTCACCTGTCTGTGCTAGACAAGTCAAACATGATATACCCCATCAATCGTGTGCAAGTGTCTTATTTTTCAATTCCCAAGGGTATGTCAGATGCCACACGAGACAATCTGTATCTAGGTGAAATACCATCTAGATTAATTATTGGACTGGTCGCTAGTGAGGGATTTAATGGCACTATCAACAGAAATCTATTTAATTTTCATCATTTCAATCTGAATTTTCTTGTAGTGACAGCTGACGGTATTCAGTATCCCTCACAACCTTTGACTCCGAACTTCAAAGAGAGGCATTACAGCAGATGTTACATGTCACTGTTCACATCACTAGGCAAATGGAACAGAGACTGTGGTTATGACATTTCTTATGAAGAATACGTAAAGGGAAACGTTCTCTATGGATTTGACTTATCGCCAGATCAAAATGCCGTTGCCCCCCATGTCAGCCTGTTAAGAAGAGGAAGTGTGCGACTCGAAGTTAAATTTGCTCAAGCTCTTCCTGAAAACATCACAGTGATTCTTTATGCAGAATTTGGGTGTATACGTTATCCGTAACAAAGGATCGTTCTGTGTTACTGGACTATGAACACTGAACAATTAGTAAGCATACTAGAGTTAGAACCCACAAACTCCTAAACCCACAGAAAAGTGGGTTTAGGAGTTTGTGCTCGTGATGAATTGCCACAATATCCGATCAGAAAACAACAGTCGATGTTCGTCGTGAACACAGATCCGGCCTGGTTGCCAGGACAACATTGGCAAGCTATCTATATTAAAGACAAACACGGTGATTTTTTCGATAGCTTCGGTCGTCCACCCGAAAACGATATTGTTAACTTTCTGAATATTAATACTGAAAGTTAACAATATCGTTTTCGGGTGGACGACCGAAGATTTACTGAATTATAAATGGTATTATAATTCTGTAGCTGTACAAGCTAAGGAATCTGTCGCGTGTGGTTTGCATTGTGTGTATTTTTTAATATTGAGATATCGTGGTCTTTCTATGCAAAATATTATTAGCAAATGATAATTCTAAGGATTAGTGGTTAAATGATATTGTAAAACGAAAATGATAACATAATAAGACTGTGACTATTTTTATATAATCAGAGATCATGTAAAAACAAATAGATACTTGTTTTTAATATCAAAAAATTCTCCTTGTCAACATTTTTTTTTAATTATTTTTTTTATTTTCAGTAAATGATCTGTATCAGCATTAGTTACTACAATATCATTTAACCACAAATCCTTAGAATAACATTTGCTAATAATATTTCACGTCACGCTAACACGTCACGATTCCTTATCTTATCTTGATCTTCATCTTGTCAGAAGTGTCCACCAATCACAACACGAATCCTTATCTCTATCATCACCCATAATGCCATACGCGAACCAAAACACAACAACTGAAGCCATTGACACATATGCCCACAGGGAAATTCATGACTCGTGAAGCCACGCCCACCGGAATCATTTTGTTCAAACCGTCACCCCTACTACTTGCGTTCTTCAGTATTGTAACTATATATTAGCATAGGTTTCGTGCTGTTTCCATCGAAAGATTCTAATTTAAGATATAAAAATTAATCGGATCATTGCAAAACAATTCAATAAAAAAATTATTAATAAATGAAAATCTTCGAACTAGGATTTAAAAATTAACATTTTAACATATTTTCATTTCTTATTTTGTTTTTAATGATTTATTTCATATTCAAAAGTTGCGTCGCAAACCAGATCTTAAAGAAATTAATTACAGACGAGAAGAAAAAAAATTTAAATGTCTTTTTTTTTAAAAAAAAAAAAAAAAGATTTGTCTGATTACAAAGGGGTGTTGATCAAATCGTAACATCATTCAGTTTTTTTTATCTGCAAAAAAAATATATTTGCGTCAAGTCCATCTCTGCGCTGCTCAACTGTTGAGAGCTTATGCATTCAATCACTATGTCCTTAGTGGACTTTGTTGGCTTTTCCATTTACTATCTTGCGAAAGAGCTCTGTTGCCAACGCTGGAATCTCACTGGCCACACCATCTTTTATATTAAAAACTCTTCAGTTTTTACAATTTGATATTCCACAAGACAATGCTAACCTATTTAAATTCATCGTCAATTTAGGCTATTTTGCACGGCATAAGTTGTTCAAACAAATCGAAAGAACAGGAATGGGCAGTCCTATCTCACCACTCTTAGCTGATTATTTTATGGCACCGATGGACAAACTCTTTCACGCTATGAGGGTAGTCAGCTTTAAATAAGGTTTAAATTTCGTGTAGAGTTTGTACTATTTTACTTTCAACATTTTTATTAATATGTATATTATATTATTAGTATATATAATATATTCAGTTTTGTTTATAAAATAACAATTCTGTCCTGCAGAGCTCGACCCTCTCTCTTCTGTGTTGGCTATTAATCAAAATTAAAATGCTGAATGACATGGAAATAGATGAGAAATTTTATTCACATTTAAATCCTTGCCAAATTTATTCTCACATCATATTCACAAAACTCATATCACGAAAAAAATTTCCCTGAGAACATGAAAGATCAGCTAAATTTTATGGATCAAGTAAAGCCTAAGTTATGTGTATTTTAGCGATCTTCAACGACGTTCTGTGGTTTTTAATGGACTGTTTTAATTCACTCGAATTTTATGTTATACCCTGTTCTCACAAAGCCATTTATATCATTGTTACTTCACTTTACACTACATTCACCCCTTGAATTGCGACCATAAGACAAGTTTCACTGTTGTCCTTAGCATTTCAAAAGCATTTTGATTAATGTACCATGGAATTGTATCTTCATGATTCTCTCGAAATAACAGGTTTTACCCATTATTTCAAGTCAACAGCTGATGTTTTTCCCATTGAATTAATCCCCCTTTCAAATCATCCTCCAATCCAATCAATGGCATGTCGATGATTCATCAGATTTCAGTTGTGTGTTGAGTTTGCTTCAGATTCGAATTCTTGTCGGTGTGCAACTAATGAGAAATTTTTTCCCAGAAATTCTTCACTGATTTTATATAGACCAACATTGGAGTTACGTTTCTCCACCTCATAAGTAAATTATTATTTGAATGGAATTTTTAAAAATGGAAATGAATTTTAACCACAAAGAGAGAGTATTTTTTTATTTAGGTCAGGATCACCAGATGGCGTATACTTATGTGCAGTTACGGAATTAATAAATGTATAACAAAAATATATACTTCTGGAAATCTGCGAAGTGTTTCATGTGTTTGAATCCCTAATTCCTTCATTTAATTATTAAGGAATTAGGACCTGCTATTTACGAAACTGACTTCTGTATGCTCAGAATCATTGAAAAATTACGGAAAACCGCTATGTAAGTAAAGTTGGTTTTCTTTATGGCTATGATGATATAGCATGTTGTCAGTTTTTACTGTGATTTTTCTTTTCAATTGTTAATTTCTTCTTTCTTCAAATTGTTTATTTTCGTTTCTTAATTGCTTGACAGTCGATATTAATCATACTTGAATTGTTTTGTTTTTGAGTCCAAATTCTTTTCCATTAGACAGTCTGTTATAAATGTATAAGATCGTCTTTATAAAACTTATATTTAAACGGAAATTATTCAACCGATTTTTTATATATTTACTGTTTCATATCTTTAATTTTCACATATCTCATATCTTTCATCTAAAATAGGACATATTTTATTGAAAAGGATGAGAAGTTAGATCGTTGATTCTGAAGTTCAATCATTATTGGATGTTCAGATGCCACAGATGGCGCTTTTCGTATGACAAGGAATCAGCAGAGGTCTCATCAATGGAGTAATTCTTAAACATGCATGTACATAAGGGAATATTTACAAATCCTGTAGGAAAGTGCTGTTGTTCGAGGCAGTTCGTACATTTATTAAACTTCACCGATCCTATGATGAATTATCGAGGTCGCTTGGTGGCTGTGCAACCCCAAAATACAAAAAGCCATTTTAAGGTTTTGTAGAATTTGATATATATAACAAGTCAGAAGTTCAACAAATGAGAATTATCCTTTAGAAGAAAAAAGATCCAAACCTTTACATATTGATGATATTATGTTATGATATATTTCTTCCAGTCTAGCAAGATGTGAGTGTCAAGACAAGATTAACTGATCTTACTTAGCCAGTGAACTATTATTAAAAGTAATGGAGAAGGAGACGTTCTTTTCTCCAGATAATAGAATTACATTTCGATTAATCTTTCAGTAAATTACTCACAACTACCCCTCCTCCATGAACGCAAGAAAAATCGGTGTTGACGGCATTGGTTAGAGAAGATCTGAAAATAAGTGATAAACCCATTCCCTGCACTCAGTATTATCCGACTATATTATTCTACCTAAACAATTCATGGGAAAAAGACATTTCGATATTATTAATAGTAAACATTCGGTATTATTAATAGTAAATAATATTAATCATGGAGGTGATTCCCTATAGAAAATCAATGTGACTAGAGATTGGAGTTTTGGATTCCATCCATGAAGTTATTATTTCAATTTTTGCAGCAGATGGAATTGGAAGACTATTTTTAATTTCGGATGGAAACTTTGCTTGGCGACAATTATGAAAGGCGTTTTGGGAATTGTAACAGGAATAGAAAATTATCTATAGCAAACTGTTCACTGAATAATCTATTCCTGCGGTCCCTACTGTTTTGTTGTATCTCGAGACAGTCAGCTGTATTTATAAAAATTATTTAATAGAAATGCACAACGAAAAGGTTTCTAAAATGGATGAAACATCTACATAATCACTGAATAACTTTTGAGTGTGACTTTCCACGAATTCCCTAACTCAAGGATGGTCTAATAATAAAACTGATTTATGTTAAAAAACGTTTAATTTTCTTGACCAAAAAGCTCTGGAAATACTTTTATTGGGATTATATTGATCAAGTGCATATAACAACAACTACGTTATAACAACAATTTCACCAACTAAGTTGCCGGAAGATGCCACCAGACGTAGTTGGTAACTAGATGGTATAACTTAGTTGTTGTTATATGCACTTGATCAATATAATCCCAATAAAAGTATTTCTAAAACTGATTTATTTTATTGCATCTCATATTAACAAACTCTGCAGTAGAAATGAGACCTTCACAGAAAACCAGGAATATTCGACATACAAAACATTTTAAAAAATTTCGCCCGTTTTAAAGGACTTATAACTGTAACTTGATAAGCCGTGCCAACTGTCTTAAAAGAAATTGGTAAACCATTTCTACTACTATCATTTCATTCAATGGAAATCTCATATTGCATAAATTTAATTTTGACAAAGCAGAGTTTCTTAATTTTCTGATACTTGACTCATCGTTACTGTATTTCATGTTATCATCCCAATTTCAAAATGTGTGCAACTTGCCTAAACGAAAGCATTTCTTTTAGGTACTTCATTTCTTCACACTTCAAGATCCAAGTGTCAAGTTCACAACTTAAGGACTTCACATTTGCATGAGGTTTTCGAGTTAAACGTGAAGGCCATTCAGATTACGTCCCCCCAGAAACAGTAAACTTTCATTGCTTTTAAAAATAATTTGTCATTTAAAAGCTGATAAGTCTCAAAACCACTACTGACAAGAAAGATCGAGTCTCTTTCTTTTTGGCACCAACATATCAGCTGTTTAGTAAGATATATAGGCTTGACAATACCTTCATATCTAAATGGCGTCTCTTCTCCATGCCACCTCTTGAGAATGAACTCTAAATAATGTGCCACAAATCCTTCTTTGGTGTCAACGGGGATGCGGACTAACTAAATATTTTCCTGCCAGTATCACATACGATCGTTCGTTGCTGCGAATTCTTCAATGTTTATCAACAGATGATGAATCTGAAAGGGTTTTCCACAATATTCAAACATAGAGGATTTTGCTTTAGTGTGAATTCTCTAATGTCATTGAAGATTTGATGAAGGCTCTACAGAACTTTCTACAAGACTTGCACTTGAGTAACTACCCTTTGGTATATGTTCTGAGAAAAAATAAGAGATATCGGGTTTGTGAAAATTTCTTTTGCAGAATACCCACAGAGGAAACGTAACTTATTCTCATGAACATCTGATGGAGAGGAAAGATATCGCAGCGACTTTTATTTCAGTAATACAAGTATTGTATAATTACAAACATTTGGATTCTCGCCACCTTAGTGCATTGAACTGTTTTCATTCCACTGTGGAACCCTACCTGCCCAACAATTCCTTTTAAACAAATTAAGCCAAGGGTACACTCCAGTCTTTGCATATTTCCTAAAAACACAACATGATATACATCTAACTTCTAATCACGATGAAATCTAGTTTACCCAATACCGCAACCATGTCCGGTCCAGTAGTATACACCTTCCTCCTGAACTTCACATACCATTCCTCTCATCAATGTAAAACACATAGACGAAGTCTCAATAAATAATCTCACTCACCCTGTTTGCTTCCATATAATTGAAGACCAGCTTGTATTATCTGTAACTGTGGTTAAGATATTAAAACCGTTGGATAGAACTAGAATACAAGACTAATACGGTCGATACGTATAGGTAGGCTGTTATATTCTGGCCAGTGTGCCTGTTTTGTAGGATAAAATAAAATTAAGTTTTGAAGAGAAAATTTCCCCCATATGACACTGGCTAACTCACCTTCAGATGAACAAAAACTCTTATGAATTTGTTCTTTGCATTCTATTTCGACCGGTGTCTTTCCAATTAAAAGACATAGCTGATGTTGAGAGAACATAGAAGAAAGTTCTATGGAAAATTGTTGACAATCCGCACTGCTTATAAAGGAGATCCCTTTAGTAATTATTTGCATTTTATGAAAAAGTAGTGAATGTACTGGATATGGAAGACTCAAATGTTTTCCATATTCAATATAATAAGGAAATTTGAGGTACAAATTTGAGTGTTTAACATTGGCAAAACAGATAGTAGATTGTTTGAAAGATACCAACAGGTGTTGTGTGTATGAATGAGCAGGATTACCTTCCTTGCTAGCGAGAGAAAATATAAAATTGTTTGCTGATATTGGAGAGTTACTGGGTGTAAAAATTACACACAGTTACACATCTGCCTCTTGTGATGAACCCAAGGGTTCTCTAGGAGCAAGCGTTCGGTAATAATCTAATGTAATTAGCCAAACTTAAAAGTAGTTGACAGTCTTAGATGTTGAATCTCATAACTTAATTTTTATCTTTTTTGCATTCTTATTTTTGTAATACTATTAAAATTAAATCATGAATCAAATATAAATGCTTCATAAAACTTGGGACAGCAAAGTACATAATACCATGCACAGAAGGTAAATCTTTACTGTTTTTTATTACTTAATTCTGGGGAGAAGATGAAATCACCGGTGAAAAAACATAGAACAATTTTTCTTTCATTGTGTACTAGGATAACCATGCATAAATACGAGGATTGTGTGTGATAAAATGTCTCCAGTGACACTAAGAGAACGATGTTGGACCAACTTACTGATTATTGGTGACCTAATATAGTTTTGTTATATGGCACATTTTTCTAGAGTAAATTTATGAAACAAAATAATAAATGTAAAATAGATACGAAAATGCCAAAACAGAAATTCCATTTTTGTTCCTTTTTAGGATTATAAGAAACCTTTCGACCACTTAGATTTGATGTCAAGAAAGACTTTTATTAATACATAATCTTATATTAATTGGTAAGTATATTCTATAAAAGTAGTCGCAATACGCTCTTTGTTATCCCACCACCCAACCCCAAAGAAAATACCTAGTATTTCCTCTTACTTTTTTGAATGCTTGCAGAAATACAGACCACAGAAACAGGGTAGGGGCCACTGCCGCACCACACCTCAGAACGAACAGCTGGTGTTGTTTTCGTTTGCCTCAGCATTAATAATAAATACTATTATTGTTACGGGCTTACGAGATTACCATCCTGCATCAAAGCGTCGACTCGTTTGAAACAGACTGGAAAAAGGCGTCGGTGAAGTGCAAAGATAGCCCGGCACTACAAAGACTTCAGCTCGGCCTTCTTATTAGACCTCGAAAACCTAATGCACCCTTCTCCACACTGTGGCAAACCAACTGCCAACCGTCCTGCCACTCCAACTTCTACTGCAACAACGAGGACAGGCTGGTCACCGGGTGACCAACTGGCCTTGGAACCATAACATTTTGCAATAGCGAGACAGTAATCACGGGCACCCGAAATCACAATCTCGTCTTTCCTTAAAACATCGAAAATAAGAAACATGTCGTTTGCAAACTTCCAATGGGCTTAGTTTGGGTAGAAATAAAAATTGGGATGTTTTAAAGAGAGCAAGTCAGAAATAACACCTACTTCATTTCGAGCAAATCTGTACTGTCTCTCATACGAATTCTCATATGAAAGACCCTCATAGACAGTCGTCTCCAAATAGAAAGAAAGCTTGTTATTTCTGAATTGCTTCAAAGCAACTCAGAAACAATTCCTTCTTCGGTATTAGAAAAACTGCATGAGTGATTCTTGTAGAGAGCCCTCTGCTTTCGCATTCTTTCCACTCCAAACGCGAAAACCAAGAGAAATATTGGCCATATCAAACAACCAAGATATCTTTACAGCATTCTTCACCGAAGGAAATACGGAACGAACACCTATATTTATACTAACTTCAGAAGAGGTATTTATTATGACGTAATAATGTGTTAGACGTAATAATGTGTTAGACGTAATAATGATGCATTTACTTTTGAAAGAATTTTACCATTCGGTATGAATTTGCAATTGCCACGTGCGTATGCCAATGACATCACACTTTAAGTATTTCACTGACAAAACAGAAAACATACGCATACTCGCATTCGGATTCTCTGACACTGTCTTGGAATATTGCTCGTGGAACGACGGATTCACACATTGCGACATCACCTCTTACTGAGGAAATCTTCAGTGGCGATCTTCAGCATAGTAACTATATATTAGCATAGGTTTCGTGCTATTTCCATCGAAAGATTCTAATTTAAGATTTGAATTTAAGACATTTGAATAGAAAAATTATTAATAAATTAAAATTTTAGAACTGGGATTTGAAAATTAGCATTTTAAAATATTTTAATTTCTTATTTTGTTTTTAATGATTTATTTCATATTCATAAGTTGCGGTGCAAACTAGATCTTAATGAAATTAATTACAGACGAGAAGAAAGAAAATTTAAATGTTTTTTTTAAAAGATGGTGTTGATCAAATCGTAACATCATTCAGTTTTTTGTTACTGCATAAAAATTATATTTGCGTCAAGTCCATCTCTGAGCTGCTCAAATGTTGAGAGCTTATGCATTCAATCACTATGTCCTTAGTGGACTTTGTTGGCTTTTCCACTTACTATCTTGCGAAAGAGCTCTGTTGCACGCTGAAATCTCACTGGCCACACCATCTTTTATATTAAAAACTCCTCAGTTTTTACAATTTGATATTCCACAAGACAATGCTAGCCTATTTAAATTCGTAGTCAATTTAGGCTATTTTGCATGGCATAAGTTGTTCAAACAAACCGAAAGAACAGGAATGGGCAGTCCTATCTCACCACTCTTAGCTGATTATTTTATGCACCGACTGACAAATAACTCTTTCATGCTATGAGGGTAGTCAGCTTTAGATACGGATTAAATGTCGTCTAGAGTTTGTACTTTTTTTTTAGTTCAACATTTTTATTAATATGTATATTATATTGTTAGTATATATAATATATTCAGTTTGTTTAGAAAAATAACAATTCTGTCCTGCAGAGCTCGACCCTCTCTCTTCTGTGTTGGATATTAATCAAAATTAAAATGCTGAATGACATGGAAATAGATGAGAAATTTTATTCACTTTGAAATCCTTGCCAAATTTATTCTCACATCATATTCACAAAACTCATATCACGAAAAAAATTTCCCTGAGAACATGAAAGATCAGCTAAATTTTACTGATCAAGTAAAGCCTAAGTTATATGTATTTTAGCGATCTTCAACGACGTACTGTTGTTTTTAATGGACTGTTTAATTCACTCGAATTTTATGCTATACTGTGTTCTCACAAAGCCATTTATATCGTTTTTACTTCACTTTACACTACATTCACACCTTGAATTGTGACCATAAGACAAGTTTCACTGCTATCCTTAGCATTTCAAAAGCATTTTGATTAAGGTAGCATGGAATTGTATCTTCAAGATTCTCTCGCCACAGACACGCTAAATATATCCAACGAAATAACAGGATGCAGACATTATTTCACGTCAACAGCTGATGTTTTTTCCCCATTGAATTAATTCCTCCTTCAAATCATCGCCCATTCCACTCAATGGCATGTCGATGATTCATCAGATTTCAGTTGTGTATTGAGTTTGCTTCAGATTCAAATTCTTGTTGGTGCGCAACTAACGAGAACTCTTTTCCCAGAAATTCTTCACTGATTTTATATAGATCAACATTGCAGTTGATCTATATTTCTCCACCGTATAAGTAAATTATTATTTGAATGGAATTTTTAAAAATGGAAATGAATTTTAACCACAAAGAGAGAGTATTCTTTTATTTAGTTTAGGATCACCAGATGGCGTATACTTATGTGCAGTTACCGAATTAGTAAATATACAACAAAAAAATATATACGTCTGGAAATCTGCGAAGCATTTTATGTGTTTGAATCTCTTATTCCTTTAGTTTATTATTAAGGAAATAGGCCCTGCTATTTAAGAAACTGACTTCTGTATGCTCAGTATCCTAGAAAACCGCTATGTAAGCAAAAAGTTGGTTTCCTTTATATATATGATGAAATAGCATGTTGTCAGTTTTTACTGTGATTTTTCTTTTCCATTATTGATATTTTCTTTCTTCAAATTGTTTATTTTCGTTTCTTAATTGCTTGACAGTCGATATTAATCATACTTGAATTTTTTTGTTTTTGAGTGGGTCCACATTTTTCTCTACAAAATTCTTC
Organism: Typopeltis vanoorti; assembly: GCF_054136105.1. Classification (NCBI taxonomy): domain Eukaryota; kingdom Metazoa; phylum Arthropoda; class Arachnida; order Uropygi; family Thelyphonidae; genus Typopeltis; species Typopeltis vanoorti. The sequence goes on from NC_143572.1 coordinate 58,241,204, forward strand.
TCCGGTAGACGGTCTGTTATAAATGTTTAAGATAGTCTTTATCAAACTTAAATTTACACGGAAATTATTGAACCGATTTTTTATATATATACTGTTTCATATCTTTAATTTTCACATCTATCTCATATCTCTCATCTCAAATAGGACATAATTTAGTGAAAAGGATGAGAAGTTAGATTTGATTCTGAAGTTCAACCGTTATTGGATGTTCAGATGCCACAGATGGCGCTTTTCGTATGATTAGGAATCAGCGGTGGTCACATCAATGGAGTAATTCTTAAAATTGCATGTACATAAAATAATATTTACAAATTCTGTAGGAAAGTGCTGTAGTTCGAGTTAGTTCGTACATTTATTAAACTTCACCAAACCTATCATGAATTATCGGTTTGGCTTGGTGGCTGTGAAACCCCAAAATGCAAAAGCCATTTTATCGTTTTGTAGAATTTGATATATATAAGAGGTCAGAAGTTCAACAAATGAGAATTAACCTTTAAAAGAAAAAAGATCCAACCCTTTACATATTGATGATATTATGTTATGATATATTTCTTCCAGTCTAGCAAAATGTGGTAGTCAATAGAAGATTAACTGATCTTACTTAGCCAGTGAACTATTATTAAAAGTGATGGCGAAGGAGACGTTCTTTTCTCCAGATAATAGAATTAAATTTCGATTAGTCTTTCAGTAAATTACTGACAACTCCCCCACACATACAACACACACACGAACGCAAGAAAAATCGGTGTTGGCGGCATTGGTTAGAGAAGATCTGAAAATAAGTGACAAACCCTTTGCTGCAATCAGTATTATCCGACTATATAATTCTCCCAAAAAAATTCATGGGAAAAAGACAGTTTAGTTCGGTATCATTAGTGGTAAGTAATATTAATCGTGGAGGTGTTTCCCCATAGAAAATCAATGTGACTAGAGATTGGAGTTTTGCTTACGTCCATGAGATTATTATTTCAATTTTTGCAGCAGATTTCCATCTGGAATTGGAATATTATTTTTAATTTGGGATGGAAACTTTGCATGGCGACAATTATGAAAGGCTTTCTGGGAATTGTAACAGGAATAGAAAATTATCTATAGCAAACTGTTCACTGAATAATCTATTCCTGCGGTCCCTACAGGTTTGTTGTATCTCGAGATAGTCAACTGTATTTATAAAAATTATTTAATAGAAATGCACAATGAAAAGGTTCCTAAGATGGATGAAACAGCTATATAATCACTGAATAACTGGTTTGAATGTGCCTTTCCACGAATTTCCTAACTCAAGGAATGTCTAATAATAATAAAACTGATTTATTTTATTGCATCTCATATTAGCAAACTCTGCAGTAGAAATGAGACCATCACAGAAAACCAGGAATATGTGACAAACAAAACATTTAAAAATATTTCGCCCGTTTTGATGGGGTTATAACTGTAACTTGATAAGCCATGGGAACTGTCTTAAAAGAAATTGGTAAACCATTAAATTTTCATTTGCTGGAAATGGTTTTCCACAATATTCACACATAAGGGATATTTCTTTAGTGTGAATTCTCTGTTGTCATTGAAGATTTGATGAAGTCTCTACAGAACTTTCTACAAGACTTGCACTTTAGTGACTACTCTTGGGTACATGTTTTGAGATGAAATAAGAGATATCGGGTTTGTGAAAATTTCTTTTGCAGAACACACAGAGGAAACGTAACTCATTTTCATGAACATTTAATGGAGGAGAAAGATTTCGCCGCGATTTTCACATTTGAAGTGGTTTCCAGCTATGGGAATTGTTTGATGCGTGAGAAGGATAGAAGCCAATCTTAGTTTTGTTAGTCATTGAGGTGGATGTTTTCTTCCTGTTACCTGAAAATAGAAATGAATGTATTAATGAAGTTTTATGGCCAGTATAACGTCCTGTGTAGACAGTATCGCTGTTCAGGTTACTAACCATGCATACATTTGTGCTACGTTATAAATATATTTCCATAATAACGCAAAAATGAAGTAGCATATCTTAACATTATGAAATATAATGTTAAGATAATTTTTATTATTATATATTATTATTATATAATAATATTAAAATACCACATATTATTGTAGTCGTCTGTGTTTTATTATTTCACATCTAGCAATTGATGTGCAGATTTCAATTACTTTTTTCATTTCTTCCATTAGAGGCCTCAAAAATCCACCAGATTATGCATTTGAAAAAAAAGTTGACTTTATTACTTTTATATTGTATTTCCCTAGTACCAACCTGATACATTGTTTTTGTAATAATAATATATTGATTTGAAATAAAAGACATAAACTAGCAAAATGAATGATTCTTTTACTGCATTTTTCAATAAATTGTTTCTGTATATTTTTTCAGTTATACAATTATTATATAATTACAAACATTTTGCTTAGCACCACTCTAGTGCATTTGCCTTCCATTGGGAACCCTACCTGCTAAACAATTCCCTTTAAACAAACTAGGCCAAGAAGGGTACACTACTATCTTTTCATATTTCTTAAAAATACAACATGATATGCATCTAACTTCTCATCACGATGAAATCTAATTTACACAATACGTATCCATGTCCGGTCCTGTAGTATACACCTTCCTCCTGAACTTCACATACCATTCCTCTCATCAGAGTAAAACACACTGACGAAGTTCTCAGTAAATAAATCCACTACATCCTATATCTTACACTTACCCTGTTTGCTTCCATATAATTGAGAACCAGCTTGTATTATCTGTGGCTGTGGTTAAGATATTAAAACCGTTGGTTAGGACTAATACGGTTAATAAGTATAGGCTGTTATGTGGAATTACAGCTAAACAACTAAGGCCATGATGTTAATTCACCATATCCACTACAAAGAACATCAAGTTCTGTTTAACAGCGGTTTTGTGTAATTTTTCAAGGAAGAGTGTGCACATACAGTAGTCAATTACTTATTAGAAACAAAATGTGGAAAACAGCAAGATCTTATTTTCCAGGTATATATATTGCAGCAGGCCCTCATTCCCAAATAACCTCAATAGACCATTGAAACGTGACACGTGATCGGCATTTCATTGAGTAGAATAGACGATGGTATGAAAGGAGAGCTTATTCAATGGGACATAAGCATGAGATATTGACTCGATAGAATGGATAAAAGCTGTTATTTCTTTGGATATAATCAGTATGTCTGTGGTGAGAGAATCTTAAAGATACAGTTCCTTGGAATATTAATTGAAATGCCTTGGAAATGGTGAGCATAGCATTTAAACGTTTTTAATAATCTAAATACATGAGATGAATTATAGTGTAGAGCGAAGTAACCATCACAGAAGTGGCTGCGTGAGAATTTTAGTCCGTGCAAAAGTGGTCGTACGTAAAATTCAATTTAATAAAACAGTCTGTTATTAAATAGAGGGCGTTGATAAAGACCGTTAAAGTACACATAAATTAAACTTCACGTGATCCATAAACGTTGAATTTTTCATGATCTCAGAGGAGATTTTATTTCCGATATGAGTCTCAGTGTACTGAAAAAAGTCGGCAAGGATCTAAACGTGAGATGCAAATTCTCGTTTATTTTCATTCCAGAGCGGAATTTCATTTAGCATTTGTGTTACATTATCATTTACTAATTCAGTAACTGCACATACGTATACGCCACCTGGTGATTCTGAAATAAATAAAAGAATACTTTCTCTTTGTGGCTAAAATACTTTTATTTCGATTCGGGACCAATTGAGCAGAGAGAGAGAGAGAGAGAGAGAGACGAATTATGCAGCATAGAATAATTACTCTTCTAAAAAAATTGAATATATTATATATACTAATAGGTATATCCGGTAAGCAAAAAGAAGTACCATCTCTACACGGCAGTCTAACCTGATTTTTTGCTAGATACCCTCATCTGCTCTCCAAAAGATCCTCTACCTCCTCTATCGGTTTAAGGTGTTTACAGATTACCTTGTTCCTGCAACTTATCTTATTATGGCCAAACTGGAAATCTGCTAACATCCATCTAAATGAACATAAAAATACATCTATTCTTATAGGAATGGTCAGATCAGGTATGTTAACTACCCCCCCCCCGAAAAAAAAACAGCTAAGGCTAGCCAACAGCATTTCTAAAAGGTGATCGTCGGGGGATTTGGTGTTTTGGTCTAATCATTTGTTGTTTATGCAAAGTATGTGTGGTTTGTAATTTTAATATTCTTTTCCTGAAGATGTCTCAATGAATGAGATGAAATATAGGTGGGATTAAATGTTTGTTTAATTATTAATATGTGCTGTATTTAATCCACTAAACCCTCTAACGAGTGAATGTATCTACTTCTACTAGAAAGGGCTTCCAATAAACTGAAACTTCTAAACGACCTGTGCGATTTCGAATTACTGAGGTATCCAAAAAGGGTACATAGTTATTCGACTGAAAGTGAATAGTGAATTTGATACAGGACTAGACTGAGTATTTCTCTAGAGACTGAAGTCATTCTGATTCCAAGTGGGACCAGCCACTAAACATATCATGGCCAAAATGTAATATATTCTTCTCGAGGAAAAATAGAGTGAAAGAGTTATTTTTCCATCTGTGCTATAAAATAATCAGCAACGGCAGAAGAGGTATGACTGCCCATTCCTGTTCTTTCGATTTGTTTGAACAACTTGTGCCTTATAAAATAGCCTACGTTGACAGTGAATTTAAATAGACTAGCAATGTCTTCTGGAATATCAAATTGAAAAACATGAAGACTCTCCTGTAGTGGAAGTTTGGAGAATAGGGAGAATACATCACAGGAAACCATGATCTCTTTATTCGACAGAGAGGGTCCTCTTACTTTCTCTTTAAATCAAGACTCCTTAAATCAAGACAAGATTCCAGCGTTGAAAACTATTTCGAAAGATGGGAGAGACAATAATGTCCATTATTGGGCATATTTGGGAAATTCTTAACCTGTCAAAGGGGCGAAATTTCAAATTTGATTTTTATGCAAATTAAAAAAAAACGAATAATGTATCGCTTCAATCAATATGCCTTCGTAATCGAGCAACAAATAATTAGTTGTTATTGTTTTTTTTTTAATTTAAATTTTTATTTTTCACGTATATTTCTCATGTGTGCCATAAAATGAATTGTTTTACAAGTATCCGTTTAATTTTTATATCTTAAATTAGAATCTTTCGATGGAAACAGCACGAAACCTATGCTAATATATAGTTACAATACTGAAGATCGCAACGGAAGATTTCCTCAGGGAGAAATGATGTTCGCAGGGTGTAAAACCGTCGTTCCACGAGAAATATTCCAAGGCTGAATCAGAGCATCCGCATGCGAGTATGCCTATGGTTTCTGTTTTGTCAATGAAATAATTAAAGTGTGACGTCATTGGCATACGCACGGGGCTGTTGCAATACATCCCGAATGATAAAATTCTTTCAAAAGTAAATTCATCATTATTACGTCTAACACATTCTTACGTCACAATAAATACTTTTCCTGAAATTCGTATAAATATAGGTGTTCGTTCCGCATTTCCTTCGGTAAAGAATACAGAAAAGAGATTTTGGCTGTTTGATATGGCCAATGTCTCTCTTGGTATTCGCGTTTGGAGTGGAAAGAATGCGGAAGCAGAGGACTCTCTACAAGGGTCACTCATACAGTTTTTCTAATACCGAAGTAGAAATTATTTCTGAGTTGCTTTGAAGCAAGTCAGAAATAACAAGCTTTCTTTGCTATTTAGAGACGACTGTCTATGAGGGTCTTTCATATGAGAATTCGTATGAGAGACAATACAGATTTGCTCGAAATGAAGTAGGTGTTATTTCTGACTTGCTTTCTTTAAAACATCACAATTTTTATTTCTATCCAAACTAAGCCCATTGGAAGTTTGCAAGCGACATGTTTCTTATTTTCGATGTTTTATTGAAAGACGAGATTGTGATTTCGGGTGCCCGTGATTACTCTGTCTCGCTATTGCAAAATGTTATGGTTCCAAGGGCAGTTGGTCACCCGGTGACCAACCTGTCCTCGTTGTTGCAGTAGAAGTTGGAGTGGCAGGACGGTTGGCAGTTGGTTTGCCACAGTGTGGAGAAGGGAGAATTAGGTTTTCGAGGTCTAATAAAAAGGCCTAGCTGAAGTCTTTGTAGTGCCGGGCTATCTTTGCACTTCACCGACGCCTTTTTCCAGTCTGTTTCAAACGAGTCGACGCTTTGATGCAGGGTGGTAATCTCGTAAGCCCGTAACAATAATAGTATTTATTATTAATGCTGAAGCAAACGAAAACAACGCCAGCTGTTCGTTCTGAGGTGTGGTGCGGCAGTGGCCCCTACCCCGTTTCTGTGTTCTGTATTTCTGCAAGCATTCAAAAAAGTGAGAGGAAATACTACGTATTTTCTTTAGGGTTGGGTGGTGGGATAAAAAAGGGAAAAGCGTATTGTGACTATTTTTATACAATATATTTACTAATTAATCTAAGATTATGGATTAATAAAAGCCTTGGTTGACATCAAATCTAACTGTAAAAGTTTCTTATAAACCTAAAAAGGAACAAAAAAGGAATTTCTGTTTTGACATTTTTGTATATATTTTACATTTATTATTTTGTCTGAAAATATACTCAGCCAAAATATTTTAGGCCACCAATATTCACTAAATTGGTCCAATATCGTTCTATTAGTGTCACTGGAGACATTGTCCAATCCTAAATATGCAAAACTAGCATTTATATACAATTGAATTTATGTAAGACGATTGAATTCACAAAGCTTCATAAAACTAATGGAAATTGAGGTTTCACGCCTTGTAGGAAGGTCATTAATTCTAAATTTAATAACGTCTGGTCATTGTCATAAATAACGAAGACACAGGGCCATGCACAAGGGTTTATTCCAAGGGTTTATTATTCCAATGGTTTACAAAGGATGCCAAAATAGAACATCAAATTACAAGGTTGGTTGTTGAAGAAACCGACAACTCTTTTGCTGCCTAGATCATTCGTTCCCACAACCACAATAATTTCTCTCACACTATCGCCCTGCAACTTCAGGGCGATAGAATATCGCCCTGGAAATTCCTTTCAGCAATAATTATTGCTCAAAGGAATTTTCATTGTTTCATTTCAAAAATTATTGCTGAAATATGTATTTACATAATAATATAATAATAAATACAGAGGAAATGTGTAAATATGTATAATAAATAATTATTTCGATTTTTTAACTTTAATTGAAATATGAAGGTTAGATGTTAGATACTTTAAGATAAATTGGAAATTCTCTTGAGAGTATCCAAAATAATCTACCACTGTTTAATATCGTAGACATTCTTTTTCTCTTCTTCTTCTCTCTTGCATCATCTATGTGGATGATGATGAGGCCGAATAAACTCTTTCCACTTCTGTCTGTCCCGAGAGAGTCCCAACAATTCTGTCCAGTTTGGTGTCGCTTATTCTGATTTGGTTTTCAGGTCCTCTTTTATTTTATCAATCCATTTAATTTTGGGCCGTCCTTTCGAACTTTTACCTTCCATCGTTGTATTCAGGGCTTTAGATGGTAGTCGTTCTGTTCCCATTCTGGTAACATGGTCAAACCATCGCAGTCTTCTTTCTTCGATTTTGTCTATTATTGTTATTTCTTGTTTGAGTCATTTCCTTATGTCTTCGTTTCTTAGTCTATCCAGCAGACATACTCAAGTAATCTCCTTAGCCAACCCATTTCAGTAGTTAATAATTATTTCCTCTTCAGCGCTTTGAGATTCCAGCATTTACTTCTATAGAGAAGTATTGGAAGGATCATTGTCTCATAGATTCCTACTTTTGTTACTCGTTTCATGTCTCTTGACTTCCATATTTTATTAAGTCGTCCAAACGTTTGGGATGATAAACTAATTCGTCTGTTTATATGTTTTGTAATTTCACCATTGTACTCAATAACTCCTCTAAGGTACGCGAAGTGTTCTGCCTACTCTAGATTCTTACCATCAATTTCAATTTTCAGATTGTTGATTCTTTTTCCTATTTGCATAATTTTGGTTTTTTCTATCTTTATATTAAATATAAATTTTATACACTCCTCCTGTATTTTATCTGAATTTCGCTGTAGATTTTCTTCTGTGTTTGCAAGTAATGCAATGTTGTCAGCAAATTTTAAGTATGTTACATTTTTCCGATATATTTCGATTCCGGAGTCTTCACTGTTTTAGGCCTTACTGGTTGCTTCTTCCAGAATAAGGTTGAACAGGCCTGGTGACAGATTGCCTCCCTGTCTTAATTCGCTCTCCTGTGTGGAACCAGTTGGTTAAGGTGTCCTCCATTCGTACTGAACTTTCAGAATTCTCCTGTAGATTCTTTATTATTTTTATTGTTTTGTTGAGAATTCCAAATTCTTCCATAATTCTCCATAGTTCCCTTCAACGGATTGAATCAAATGCCTGACGAAAGTCTATGCAATTTATGTAGCAACATTGGTTGTACTCTGGTGTATATTCTATCAGCTGTCTTAAGGTGAATAGTTGATCAATTGTGTTTTGTCCTGGTCAGAAACCGGATTGTTCTTCTGCTAGTGCCAGTTCTATATATTGCTTAATTTGTTCATGGAGTACTTTCGTAAAAACCTTAATAGGAAAGCTGAGAAGGCTAGCGCCTCTGTAATTATCGCATTCTGTTTTATCTCCTTTTTTTATATAGGAGTTATAACAAATTTGATCCAATCAGTAGGCACAGGTTCATTTTTGTAGCTCCTTTCAAATAATGTTTTTAATGGTTCCAAAAGTTGTTTCTTTCCTGCTTTTAATAATTCTGCATAATGTTAATGAAAATGATCAAAAACAAACAGGGAAAACTAATTGAAAGTAAAACAAAAAGAATGGGCAGATGGGAAGAATACTTTAGAGATTTATATAATAAAAAAAGCTCATAGGATATTACGATTCCAGCCACTAATATGGACGAAAAAACAAATATCTTTACCAAGAAATAATAGCACACTGCATAGAAAAACTTAAAACTAGGAAAGCACCTACATTGATCAAATGCCAGCTGTTGCTCTGGCTTATTGTCACGAAATGACAATAAGCCAGAGTGCCATCTTCTCCTGAGACTTTCTAGCATCGATCCCTGCGGCTGTCTCAAAGAATCACGTATCCGACGAGGAAAACGCAAGCACAACAAAGACAATTCTGTGGTTAAATTCACTAAAATCAGTTACAAACGTCCCACATTTCCATTCTTACTGCAGTATTGTTAAATATATACTTGTAACAAATAACTAAGCGAGAGCAACAATATTAACTTTGTTGTCGCTACATTAACCGAATTTAATGACAAACGTCACGCAGTTTTATTGTTGCTAGAGTATTGTTAAAAAAATATAAAAGGAGTAGTGGGAACACTTAAACTCTCGGCGGTTTTGAAACGTGGGCTGGTGGAGGGGTGTAACAAACCTTGATTTGATGGACGGAGAGGCAGGATTGGGAGTTTCGGCTTCTAATCCTGGGACATCATTTCAAGGTTGGAGGCGAGTCGTGGGTTGGACGGTCGGGAATGGCCATGAAGTGACAAGATATGTGTATTTTGTCACTTCAGGGAGTGAGTGGATTTCCCGTAAGGGGAGGTCAAACTCCCCAAAAGGGAAGGTCTAATTCACTTTGCGGCTGGAGGTGCATGGGGCTGGTGGAGGGGTCAATCTTGATTTCTGAGAAACCGAGATTGACGTAATATGTTACCTTGTACAAATCTTTTATAACCATCTATATTTTAATATTAAATACTATAAAATTATAAAGTGAACTTGAGTTCTCTTTTATATCTAAGCCTGGAACAGACCACGATAGGCCTAAATCCTTGATATGCATGATGATATGAAATGTTAATTGTACTGTGTTTAATAGCACATAATAAGTTTGTGCTATTGTCGCAATTGGCATGAGCAATTTCTGTGGTGTGAGGACCCCTTCACAGACAGAAATTGCTCATGAACCACTGAGCTCTGAACGAAAGAAAATTGTAATTATAAATTACAAAATTAAGTATGAAATATTCACGACAATATAAAATTTCAAATGCAATTAAACAAGATTAAAACAATGAAATATTGTTTTAATCTTGTTGAAAAAAAGTAAGGAAAGTACTTCTTTTGCACTCAATGAAATCAGAAATAATTATAAACTAACCTAACCTAAACTAACCTCGATGTCGGATATCGAACCAGAGTGCAGTCGTAGTTTGTCGTAGACAGTTTAATGGGGTTGAAAGATAAACGTTGTTGTGGTCAGATGAATTGGGATAATAGAAAAATTAGAGAAGAACTGATCAGTGTTTTTCTCCATTGATGAAAGAGCTACAGAAACGACTTTTAATAATCCTCATTCATCTGCCCACAACTTTTATCTGTTATCCCCCATTTATGAATATTGTTAATCGTTCTTGTGAGCTCGGCCCACAAAACGATTATCTTTAATCCCCATGAATCTGCTCAAGTCACATGAGCAGATTCATGGGGATTAAACTTTGCGAAAAATGTAAGGAAAGAACTTCTTTTGCACTCATTGAAATCAGAAATCATTATAACCTAACCTTCATCAGTTGGAAATCATTACTTAAAGAATTTAAGTTTAGCTTTAGCCAAACTAACATAGTTTAGGTTGGGTTAGTATATAATGAAAAAGTAAAGAAAGTACTAATGAAAAGTGAAAATGCACTTCTGCCATTAACATGCGACATCCAGCTAAGTGTATGTTAATTTATAATGGCAGAAGTGAATTTTCACTTTTCATTAGTACTTTCTTTACTCTTTTCATTATATACTAACCCAACCTAAACTAAGTTAGTTTTCTAAAGCTAAACTTAAATTCTCTAAGTAATGATTTCCAACTGATGAAGGTTAGGTTATAATGATTTCTGATTTCAATGAGTGCAAAAGAAGTTCTTTCCTTACATTTTTCGTTATAAACTAACCTAACCTAACCTAATCTGTCATAATTTCTATTGAGAATGAAAACCTATATGCAAAACCTATAGACATCTTTTTAGGTTTTCCATCTCTTAAAGAATTTAACTTGAAATAAATCCAGTTCAACTGAATAATTCTTATATAAAACCATATATATATAGAAAAAAACACTAAACATTGATGGTTAAAAGACTATGAACAACACAGACAGTCTTTATACATAATTAGCATGAAAACGTTGTAGTTGTATTTGAAGCTGTTCTTTCATTTGTTGCATTGTTGGGAGAGTGCGTGTTTGCAGCATCACTTGAACGCCAGTACATGATTACAGCTGAATGACTATCTGGGAGGTTGTAGCTTAAGTTGTTATTTAGAAGAACAGGACTGAAGATGATTTCTCTAGATTCCACAATTTTTCTCTCTATTTCGTCAATGCAACGGAAGATGTTAGTAGATTTTTCCCAGCAGACTTTGTGACTTTGGTTATCATCATTAGGATTAGCCGAGAAAAGGATATGAGTTGATAATGCACTCGCTCGCTGTCTCTTGTAAGTAATGTCTCTCATGCGTTCTTCCATACGCATTTCGACAGATTTGTCTGTCTGCCCGAAATAAGGAATATTGCAGTCACACAATATTTTATATACACCAGGGTATTTGAGTTGATGAAAAGGTTTTGGGTGGCTAATTAAGGAACGGATCTTTGGAAGTGGAGTGAACAAGGTTCTGATATTGTATTTTCTTAGAACGTTTGCTAATTTGTGTGAAACAGTACTTATGTAAGGAATAGATATATTGCTTTTGAATCTATTTGTTTCTTCTGAGTGATGTCTGGGAGGATTAAGAAGGAATTTGTTAATGATTTTCTTGGAATATCCATTAACTTCGAAAGAAGTTTTCAGATGGTTTATTTCTGTAAGCAGTTCATTTGGATCATCAAGAAGAGAACGGGCTCTATGTCCCAAGGTGGAAATTATTCCAAGCTTATGAGGAGGGAAATGATGAGACTGACTGTGCAGATATCTGTTGGTATGTGTGGGTTTTCTATATATCGATATTTTTAGTTTACCAGAAGAGCGAGTCAGTTTGACATCAAGAAAAGGCAAGGAATTATCCGTTTCAAGCTCAGCAGTAAACTTAATACTTTGATGTCGGCTATTGAGATGTTCGAGGAAAACCATAAGGTATTCAATGTCCATGGCTACAAACAATGACGACATCATCCACATAACGTTTCCAAACTTTAGGTGTTAAAATAAAGGAAGAGATAGCCTTGGTTTCAAAATCCTCTAAGTAAATATTTGCGAGTACAGGGGATAAAGGATTACCCATAGCCAGTCCATGATTTTGTTTGTATATATTATCTTGAAATTTCAAGTAACCGGACCTGATGCAATGTGTAAGCAAGGCTAACATTTTATTGGATTACTTGTCCTTGAATAATGGTAGGACTTCATCTGTTGGGACATTAGTGAACAAAAAATGTTATGTCCAAGCTAGCCATGATGTCATTTTCATCAACTGTAATATCCTTGATGTATGTAAAAAATTCTGTAGTCTTCTTGATAAAGGATAGTGACTTCCCTGAAAAACAAACGTTTTTCAGGGAAGTCATATATATATATATATATATATATATATATATATATATATATATATATATATATATATATATATATATATATATATATATATATATATATATATATATATACGGTTATAATTTTGATTTTGATAGTAATAGTAATGCACTTAATAAAAGATTTCTATTATTCATTTCCATAAAAAGCATGAATTGTTCTTAGTACATAAAATTTGTTCAGTGGCATCTATTTGATGACGCTATGATATTCAAGAAAGATCTGATTTTAGAAAATATTCTAAATTATATTTCAATATAAAATTTCAAATGAAATTAAACAAAACAAATGAAAATATTTAGTGAAATAATTTTTTACATCAATTCATTTTATTCTTAAATTCATTAAGAATTTAAGAATAAAATTATGTATTTAAGAATAAAAAGTATGGCATTAATAAAAGATTAATGCCATAAGTAGGGCATTAATCTTTTATTCAAGAAAGATCTGATTATAACACCTCTAGAACCAGTTGTGGATCAGTTACACTTAGGTATGAATGTTAGAAAACATTCAAGTCACACACGTATGGCTGATATTTTAATGTGGCTGATCCACACCTTGTACTGGACTTATTTATTTATTTGGCCTGTTCCAGATTTATTTATTTATTTACTTAAAGAATTTAAGTAAATTCTTTACTTAAATTCTTTAAGTAAATTAAAGAATTTAATTTACTTAAAGAATTTAGAAAATTAAGTAAATTGAATTCTTTAAGTAAATTAAAGAATTTAAGTATCTTGAATTTACTTTAATTAATTTTGTAATTTTTAATTACAATTTTCTTTCGTTCAGAGCTCAGTGGATGCCATACGTACTACTGAGTAGAATCGCGCGAATCAATTCGGTAAATGAATTGATGAAAAATTCGGTATTTATTCGGAAATTTCGTCATGCAAAAACGATTTTGTAACAATTTATCAACGCTTATTATTTTTCATTGCAAAGCAATTAAAACAAGTTAATTATAGTCTATGAAAAGTGTATTATTGTTCTGAAAAGTTCTCTGCCTAAGAATGAAAAAATTAATTTATAATTTCAAAATAATTTTTATTTTTCAGAGTAATCTCCCTCAAGACAAATACATTTATTCCAGCGATGCCCAAGCGCCATTATCCCGTTCCTCCAGTGTTTCTCAGTAAGATCTGCAAAACACCCCTCTACAGCTGCAACCATCTCTTGATTCGAAGTAAAACGCTGACCAGCGAGGAAGAGTTTTAGTTTTGGGAAGAGAGAGAAGTCAGAGGGAGTCAAATCTGGGATATAGGGTGGATGTTCCAACAATTCATCGTGCAGATCCCTTAATTTTCCGACTGCCTTTGTGGGCAGGTGTATTGTCCTGATGAAAAGTATTTTTTCTTCTGCAAACCGGGACTTTTCTTACGAAATTTTTCGTCTACTCTAGTTAAAAGATCGTAATAATATTTCCCGGTTATTGTTTTACCCTTTTCAAGATAATAAAAATAAATGCGTTTAGCATCCCAAAACACTGATACCATGACCTTGTCTTCTTTTGACAAGGTTATGGTATTGGCTGAAACAACCGGCTGAAATTCTGCCCACATGTTTCGACTGCTGTTTGGATTGTGGAGTGTAATGGAGAATCCAAATCTCATCCATACTAATATACAAAATCATTTTTGTTTTCATTAAAACCTCTAAGCACTGTTTCACAGATGTTAATGCAAGTGTATTTTTGATCTGCTGTGAGCAAGCTTGGGCACCCGTCATACACAAAGCTTCTTCATTTGCAATTCTTCATGCAAAATATATATTACACGTTCTTTTGAAATGTCTTTACTCTCAACAATATCATTGAATTCCATATCGTGCACTTGATCAATGATTTCCCTTGTTGTTACTTTCTTTCTACGTCATTCACTTGGTTCATCTTCAAGGCTGGTACTTCTTCTTCTTCTACAGCTTCTCCCACTTAAGTGGGGTCACTGTTTGTTATGAGTCTCCTCCACACCTTCCTGTCTTGGGCTGTCACCACATCCAAGTTCTTCACCTTCAAGTCCTCTTCTACCAGCTCTCTCTATCTCTTCTTTGGCCGCCCACGCTTCCGCCTTCCTTGCACATCCATCTGCATGACCCTTCTTCCCACATATTCCTCCTCCCTCCTCATCACATGACCAAACCATCTCAACCTTCCCTCCTGTATTTTCGCTCCTAAGTTCGTAACTTTCACTGTTCCCCTGACATAGTCATTTCTCAGATGATCCTTTCTGGTCACACCGCACATCCACCAAAGCATTCTCATCTCTGCTACTTCCATCCTGCTGATGTTATTTTTCCTCAGAGCCACAGTTTTTATAGCATATGTCATAGCTGGCCTCACTACTGTCCTATAAATTTTGCCTTTCAGATTGATCGGCACCCTCTTATCGCATAACACTCCAGCCATCTCCCTCCAGTTCCTACAACCCGCTTGTGTCCTGCATCCCACTTCCTTCTCAGCTCCTCCATCTTCTTCCACTGTTGAACCTAAGTATCTAAAGTCTCTCACCGTCCTGATGACATTTCCTTCCAGCTCTAGATCTGTTTCCTGGCCACCGCCCACTGCACAACACACATACTCTGTCTTACTTCTGCTCAGTCTCATACCTCTTTCTTCCAGTACTTTTCTCCATCTTTCCAGTTTAGTTTCCGCTTCTTCTCTTGAATCTACACACAGCAAGATATCATCTGCATACAACATTGTCCAAAGTGCATGCATCTTCTCTCACCTCTCAGCTTCAAGGCTGGTACGGTCACGTTTAAACGAAGGAGAAATGTGCACATAAACGTTTATGAACTTCGGATATTTCTTTTGAGTTAAACCTTCTTTTACAAAGAATTTTATAATCACACAATTTTATCCATTTCAAAGATACAGACAACACTTTTGCTTCCGACAGCTGTATAAAGAGGCAATTTAACATGGATGTTTATGACAGATGTACCAAATTAGAGAAACAAAAATCATGCCGATAGTGTTGCTATTTATGATCTAGGCCGAGAACTTTACAGACCACTCACGTCCCGTTTATATATATATATATGGCTTATTAAGAAACGGATTGTTGGAAGCGGAGTGAAAACACACACACATATATATATATATATATATACATAAAAGCCAAAGTCACACAGTCTACTGGGAAAAATCTACCAAAACTTACGTTGCAATGACAAACTAGAAAGAAAAATCGTGGAATCTAGAGAAATCACCTTCAATCCTGTTCACCTAAATAATAACTTGAGCTAAAACTTCCCAGAGAGTCATTCAGCTGTAATCATGTACTGGCGTTCACGAGATGCTACTAGCACGCACTTTTCGAACAATACAACAAACGAAAGAACAGCTTTAAATGCAACCACAACGTTTTAATGTCACTTATCTAAAGCGAATCTCCATGTTGCTCATGGGTTATTTAAGCTTCAGTGTTTTACTATTTTTTCTTTTTTCTTTCATTTATAAAGTCACCTGATGAAGGCCTCTACAAGGGTGAAACTACTCGTGTTTTTATATTAAAATCTTTTTACTTAAATCTCGGTTTTAATCATTCAATTCTTTTAAAAAATATATGTGTATATATATATATATATATATATATATATATACATATACATATATATATACAGGGTGTTCGGGATAAATTTGACAGTTTCGTAAGGAAAAAGAAAATCTTCTTTGTATCTATTAAATTTAATGAATTGACAAAAAAACATTACAAGCAGAGTTAATTACAATACTATCAACAAGATTTACTCAAAATAAACACCATTAGCATCGATCACAGCTTCAATTCTGCTTCGGAACCTCGAACAAGCTGATGCTACAGTCTCCCTGGGAAGGGCCGCAAAAACTGTTTTAATTTTATCCATTAACTGGGCTTTTGTATTACTGGAAGTGCGATTGGTGTCTTTTTCAACTGCGCCCCATACAAAATAATCCATGGGGTTAAGGTCTGGGGAGTTTGGAGGCCAAACATTTGGACTGGTGAAGTCGTAGAAATTTTCAGACAACCATTTTTGACTTTTCCCAGAGGTGTGGCAAGGGGCCGAATCCTGCTGCCATACATACGGCCTACCATTGGCTACCCTTGTTATCCAGGGCTTGACTACAGTTAGCAACTCCACGAACAAAGCCCGAATTCCAATGCCAGGGTTCTTCAACACCTGTTCCTGCAGATTTGCGAGGAATTCTGCTGTACGAACGCAATCAGATCGTCTGCTGGGGATCTTTCTTCTTGCTACATCCTCGTAGTCACCATTGCAAGTCTCTAGTTCATGCCTGATTGTTTTTACTGTATTCAGGGAGCATTGGGCAGCAGTCGTAATATCCTTATTTTGATGGCTGGCACGAATCATCATGTATATATATATATATATATATATATATATATATATATATATATATATATATATATATACAGTATATAATCGAGATTTAAGTAAAAAGGTTTTAATATAAAAACGCAACTAGTTTCATCCTTGTAGCGGCATTCATCAGGTGACATTATAAATGAAAGAAAAAAGTAAAAACACTAAAACACTGAATCTTAAATAGACCATGAGCAACATGGAGATTCGCTTTACATAAGTGACATTAAATCGTTGTGGTTACATTTAAAGCTGTTCTTTCGTTTGTTGTATTGTTGGAAAGTGCGTGCTAGTAGCATCTCGTGAACGCCAGTACATGATTACAGCTGAATGACTCTCTGGGAGGTTTCAGCTCAAGTTATTATTTAGATGAACAGGATTGAAGATAATTTCTCTAGATTCCACGATTTTTCTTTCTAGTTCGTCTTTGCAACGGAAGATTTTGGTAGATTTTTCCCAGCAGACTGTGTGACTTTGGCTTTCATCATTAGCATTAGCCGAGAGAAGGATATGACTTGATAATTCACTGGCTCGCTGTCTCTTGTAAGTAATGCCCTCACGTACTATTCAATACGCAATTCGACAGATCTGACTGTTTACTCAAAATAAGGAATATCACAATCACACAATATTTTATATACACTAGGGTATTTAAGATGATGATGAGAAGATTTTGGGTGGCTTATTGAGAAACGGATTGTTGGAAGTGGAGTGAACATATATATATATATATATATATATATATATATATATATAAACGTGACGTGGGTGGTCTGTAAAGTTCTCGGCCTAGATCATAAATAGCAACACTATCATCATGATTTTTTTTCTCTAGGTTGGTACATCTGTCATAAGCATCCATGTTAAATTGCCTCTTTATACAGCTGGCGGAAGCAAAAGTGTTGTCTGTACCTTTGAGGATAAAATTGTGCGATTATAAAATTCTTTGTAAAAGAATGTTTAACTCAAAAGAAATATCCGAAGTTCATAAACGTTTATGTGCACATTTCTCCTTCGTTTAAACGTGACCGTACTAGCCTTGAAGATAAGAGGTGAGAGAAGATGCACCTTGTACAATGTTGTATGCAGATGACATCTTGCTGTGTGTAGATTCAAGAGAAGAAGGGGAAACTAAACTGGAAAGATGGAGAAAAGTACTGGAAGAGAGAGATATGAGACTGAGCAGAAGTAAGACAGAGTATGTGTGTTGCGTTATGGGCAGTGGCCAGGAGACAGATCTGGAGCTGGAAGGAAATGTCACCAGGACGGTGAGAGACTTTAGATACTTAGGTTCAACAGTGGAAGAAGATGGAGGAGCTGAGAAGGAAGTACGATGCAGGACACAAGCGGGTTGGAGGAACTGGAGGGAGATGGCTAGAGTGTTATGCGATAAGAGGGTGCCGATCAATCTGAAAGGCAAACTTTATAGGACAGTAGTGAGGCCAGCTATGACATATGCTATAACAACTGTGGCCCTGAGGAAAAATAACATCAGCAGGATGGTAGTAGCAGAGATGAGAATGCTGAGGTGGATGTGCGGTGTGACCAGAAAGGATCATCTGAGAAATGACTATGTCAGGGGAACAGTGAAAATTACGAACTTGGGAGCGAAAATACAGGAGGCAAGGTTGAGTTGGTTTGGTCACGTGATGAGGAGGGAGGAAGAATATGTGGGAAGAAGGGTCATGCAGATGGATGTGCAAGGAAGGCGGAATCGTGGGTGTCCAAAGAAGGGATGGAGGGAGCTGGTAGAAGAGGTGGTGAGAGCCCAAGACAGGAAGGTGTGGAGGAGACTCATAACAAACAGTGACCCCACTTAAGTGGGAGAAGCTGTAGAAGAAGAAGTACCAGCCTTGAAGATGAACCAAGTGAATGACGTCCAAACAACGTAACAACAGAGGAAATCATTCAGCAAGTGCACGATATGGAATTGGATGAAATTGTTGAGAGTAAACAGGTATCGTAGTATGAAGATAACAAGTGAATCAACATGCATATATATAAATACTATAAACTATAAACAATTGGCTGATTAAGGATAGTTCGGAGTTTAGGAAAAGCAGAGAAGCACGTCTTGATGTCGAACTTTTTTAAAATTCTAGCCAGTTTGTGGCAGAGGGAACTAATGTAAGGCAAGGAGATCTAAGGTCTGGGGGATAGAATCTTCATTAGTTTTTTGACGACAGTAAAAAAGAAGTTTTTCAATAGTTTTTAGTGCGAAACCATTATTGAGAAAGATCCTTTTGAGGATATTAAGTTCATTTGGAAACTTTTCGTTGTCGGATTATGTTTCCAATGATATTTAGATATTTTAAACCCATACTTTCTACACATATGATACTGATTTATTTTATCTACATTATCGTACATTTTACAGTATACACAGTTTATGTAATTTGGTTGCACCCAAATACGATGTGGTCTACCGAATCTTCCTTCTCTTTGCAAAATTGACATTTACTCTCTTCTTGCATATTTTCTATTTTTGCCTTCGTAACGTTCGTTGCATGGCGTCTTCTTGAGATGCAATAATTAACGACTCTGTTTCTTTCTTAATTGCTCCCTTTTTCGACCATTGCCAGGTCAAGTTTTATCAGCGTTGTCCTTTATGCTGTGATGGTACGTTTTAAGTAATGTCTTATTTTTCTTATTTCAATTCTCACTTTTTCTCTGTTGATCTGGTACTCCAATTTTGTTTCAAATGGATGAAATTAACCCTGTTTTCGTATCTCAAACAGAAAATTTTCTGTTGTTTGCTGCCGCAAATCATTCAGATTTCGCTTTACTTCTTCCCCAACTTACTTTACTTGTAGTAATCCTCCTCCACCTTCTTTGCGTTGTAGCTAGAGCCTATCAATGTCACTCCGAGGATTGAAGGCATGGTGTATGGTCATTAATTCTCCAACACGAGTGAATTCTTTCAGCAATGCCTACTGCATATCTCAGAACAGGTATGCTTAGGTGTTAATTCCTTTTATCAATGTCACTCCGAGGAGACCTGCACATAGCCTTTAAAGGAATGCGGAGAACCGACCAGGGCTTCTGACCTAATGTCCAATCCTCACCTTCTCGTGGTGCACCCTGTTGGGTATCTACTTTGATACTGAACGAACGAGATGGGCTGGCAATTTGGGATTTAGCCGACCAAATTGTATTCTTATTGGTTAAACCAAAATAAAAAATGATGGTAGAACATGACAAAATTTCATGCCGGCTGGGGCGTCGCCCGGTTAAACCCCGTTGTTATCGCCAGGGAACCAGGGCGAACAGCGAAAAGTCAGCTACTGGAACAAATCTGAAAACAAACCCCAACTCAACATCACCAGAGTTAAAGATCGTTACTATCAACGTAAGAAGCCTGAATGGCAAAGAAATGGAGCTAGCTGAGGAATTAGATAAGTACAAGATCGACATAATAGGGGTGACTGAAACAAAAAAGACCAAAACTGGTGAGATCTTTCTGAGCAATAAATACAAAATGTTATATTCAGGCAATAACAATCAAGGAAAAG